>NW_027660332.1:0-88876 GCF_963210335.1 Falco punctatus
TGTCATGTGCAACGGCAAGGAATGGCATGTGGGAGCCTGGGTGAGCGTGCAAGAGCCCGCATGAGCATGCACAACCCTGCATGAGTGTGCAAGAGCATGTGTTGGTGCACAAGAGCATGAATAAGTGTGCAAGAGCACACATCAGCATGCAAGAGCCAGTATTGACATGCAAGAGCCAGCATTGGCGTGCAAGAGCATGTATGAGTGTGCAAGAGCATGCATCAGTGTGCATGAGCATGCATTGGCATGCAAGAGCATGCATCGGTGCACAAGAGCAGGCATTGGTGTGCAAGAGCCAGTATCGGCATGCAAGAGCCAGTATCGGCATGCAAGGGCATGCATCGGTGTGCAAGGGCATGCATTGGTGTGCAAGGGCATGCATTGGTGTGCAAGAACCAGCATTGGCATGCAAGAGCATGCATGAGTGTGCAAGAGCAGGCATTGGTGCACAAGAGCAGGCATCGGCGTGCAAGACCCAGCATCAGCGTGCAAGAGCCAGCATCGGCATGCAAGAGCCAGTACTGGCGTGCAAGGGCATGCATTGGTGCACAAGAGCAGGCATTGGTGTGCAAGATCACGCATGGTGTGCAAGAGCATGCATCAGTGTGCAAGGGCATGCATTGGTGCACAAGAGCATGCATCAGTGCACACGAGCATGCACTGCCTTGCAAGAGCGTGCACTGGCATGCAAGAGCCAGTATCAGCATGCAAGGGCATGCATCCGTGCACAAGAGCGGGCATTGGTGTGCAAGAGCACGCATTGGTGTGCAAGAACAAGCATCGGCAGGCAAGAGTATGCACTGGTGTGCAAGGGTGTGCAAGAACCAGCATTGGTGCACAAAAGCATGCACCAGCATGCAAGAGCATGCATCAGTGTGCAAGAGCCAGCGTCGGTGTGCAAGAGCATGCATGAGTGTGCACAAGCATGCACTGGCGTGCAAGAACCAGCATCAGTGTGCAAGACAGCGCGCCCCTTGCCCCCCTCCCCCCCTGCCTGCTGGCCGCCTCCCTCACCCAGACAACCCCCTCCTCCCCCCGGCGGGCCTCCAGGGTGATGTTGTGGACCCTGAGGGTGACGGAGGTGACGCGGGCGTCGAGCATGGCGGCCTCCACGCTGAAGGTGGACGTGGAGGTGTTGGGGCGGCAGGTCCTGGCCAGCAGGTAGAGGCAAGGTCCCGGCAGGGAGACGGTAGCGCCGGCGAAGGTGCGGGCACGGTGGGCAGGGGCACCGGGGGGCAGCTGGCAGGTTGCTTCCGCTGCAGCCTCGCAGTGCGGGCGGCACGGGGAGAGGTGGCAGCGCTGGCCGGTGGCGCAGGGGACACCGCTGCAGGGGTCGAGGGTGGCTGTGGGGAAGGGGAGGTGGCAGTGAGAAAGGGGGGGTGGCCTGCGGAGGGGCTGCAGCCCGGGGGCGTGCAACACCACTGCTGTACCACTATTGGACCCAGGGAGCGTTCAACCACCACCATTGCACAGTGAGGAGTGTGCACCACCACCATCACACCACCATTGCACCCTAAGGATGGTCCACCACCACCGTTGCACCCAGGGAGTGTGCAACCACCACCATCACACCACCATTGCACCCCAAGGATGGTGCACCACCACCACTGCACCCAGGGAGCGTGCAATGACCACTGTTGCACCACCATTGCACCCATGGAGTGTGTAACCATCACCACTGCACCCCAGGGAGCATGTACCACCACCATTGCACCCAAGGAGCATGCAACCACCACCGTTGCACCCCAAAGAGCATGTACCAGCACCATTGCACCATGAGGAGCATGCAACCACCACCATTGTACCACCACTGCATCCCGGAGAGCATGTACCACCACCATTGCACCAGTAGAGTGTGCACCACCACCACTGCACCTGGGGAGCGTGCAACCACCACCATTGCACCATGAGGAGCGTGCAACCACCACCATCGCACACCCACTGCACCCCAAGAATGGTGCACCACCACCACCGTGCCCATGGAGCGTGCCTGCCCACCACTCACCGCACTCGCACACCGCCCATACCCCACCGGCCGCCTCGCCGTGCCCACCGCCGTAGCTCAGCACCCCAAAGGTCCCGTTGAGTCGCTGCAGATGATGGCCACCACCGCCTCTGTCCTCCAAGGCCACCTCCCGCCACCAAAACCCTCCTCCCCCCACCCGCCGCCACCCCCCAGCATCCAAGGGTCGCCCATCCACCACCATGCCGGTGCCGCCACCAGTTGCCACCAGTAGGATGGTGGCACCCGGTGGGGCGCGCAAGTGGTATGAGCTGCAGAAGTCACCCAAGGGCGCCACGGCGGCCACCAAGCGTCGGGGGCCGTGGTGGACATAGTAGATGGCCACGGGCAAGGTGGCCACCAGGGCCACCACCTGCAGCGGCCGCAGGGTGATGGGCAGCACCTGGCCCGCACGCAGTGTCACCCACGTGGTGCTGTCGCTGCTGCCACTGCACATCAGGCGCGTGCTGCGCGTCGCCAGGATGTACGCGATGCCCCCACGGCTTCGCCTGGCGCCCAAGGGTGCCACCACAAAGCGGCGCCCCCAGCGAGGAGGGGGGAGCTGCTTGGTGGCTGGGGGGTGCCAGGGCAGCAGGGTGGGGGGGCGGTGGAGGTGGGGGGCGCTGGCGATGAGGGGGCACGGGGAGCACGGTCGGGTCCGGAGGGGGTGGGGGTGGAGGGTGGCGGAGGCTGCGAGGGAGGAGAGGGTCGTCAGGGAGTGGGGGTGGGGAGGGGGGGCAAAAAGGAGGGCAAAAAGCGGGGGTGCAAAAAGGGGGGGCTGCAAAAGGGGGGGCAAAATGGGTGGGATGCAAAAACGGGGGGGCAAAAGGGGGTGCAAAAAGGATGGGGGGTGCAAAAAGGGGGGGAAAAATGGGGAGGCAAAGGGGGGTGCAAAAAGGGAGGGGGCAAAATGGGGGGGCAAAAACGGAGTGGTGCAAAAACGGGGAGTGCAAAAATGGGTGGTAAAAGGGGGGGCAAAAGGGGGGGCAAAAAGAGGGAGGTGCAACGGGGGGGTGCAAAAAAGGAGGGTGCAAAAAAGGGGGGTGCAAAGGGGCGTGTGTGCAAAGGGAGTGTGTGCAAAAAAGTGTGGGGTAAAATAAGGGGGGGTAAAAAAATGGGGGTAAAAAAATGGGGGTAAAAAAGGGGGGGTGCAAAAGGGGGGTGCAAAGGCGGGGGGTGCAAAGGGGGTGTGTGCAAAAAAAGGGGGGGTGCAAAAAGGGGGGCGTGCAACAGGGGGGTGCAAAGGGGGGATGGGGGTGCTAAAAGGAAGGGGTGCAAAACGGGGGGTGCAAAAATTGGGGATAGTGCAATAATGAGGGTGTGTGCAAAAAAGGGGGGGGGGGGCACACATGCTCACGCATGAGCCTGCCCGGGGCGGGGCAGCAGATGGCAGCAGCGACACGAGTGGAAGCAACGGGTGCAGGTGACCCAGGTCTCCAAGACCCTCCCCATCCCCACCCCCCAAAATGGGCCTCGGGAACAGCCCACCCCTAAGGTGACCCCAGGACAACCCCAGCCCCCCCCAACCCCCCAGAGGACTTTGGCATCCAACCCCCTCCCCCCCCCTAAGGGACTCCGATATCCAGGCACCCCCCCAGGGCACCCAGCCCCCGCCCCCCCCAGCATTTACCTCCCAGTAAGACTAGTGCAGCCCACACCAATAATTCCGTGGATGTCACCATCATGGCTGTAAAAGGTGGCGGGGGGGGGGGGGGGATGGTTCAGGGAGGGTGCCCCAGATGCCCAGGTTCCCCCTGGAGACCCCCTTGTCCAGAGGGGGGGTGCATCCCCCCCAAATTTGGGGTCCCCTCCACCCCAGGGGAGCGTTACCCTGCGGCTCCTCTGCGGCAGGTGCCCCAGTGGGTAACTGGGAGGGCTGGGAGCACCCATGGGTGCTGCCGCTGATGGGGGATTTCATCACGGGCTGGCAGGGGGCCAGCGTCCCCCATGGCTGGAAACCGACTGACCATAGCAGGGCCGCTTGTCCCCAGGCCCAGGGCACCAGGGGATCGGAGGGGGGGGGGGGGGGGGGGAGGGAGGGGACTGGGACCCCCAGGTGATGGGGCAGGGGTCAGCCCGGGTAACCCGGGCAATTTGCATTTGCACTGGGGTGCATCGTTCCTCCCCCCGCCTTGCATTTGCACCAAAATTAATCATTGCACTATTTGCATTTGCACCCAGACTCGATTATTTCTCCCCATTTTTGCATTTGCACCAAAATTAATCATTGCACCTTTTGCATCTGCACCCAGGCTGAATTATTTCTCCTCATTTTTCATTTGCACTGCGTTAAATCATTACACCTTTTGCATTTGCACCCAGGCTGGATTATTTCTCCCCAGTTTTGCATTTGCACCAAAATTAATCATCGCACCATTTGCATTTGCATCCAGACTCGATTATTTCTCCCCATTTTTGCATTTGCACCAAAATTAATCATTGCACCTTTTGCATTTGCACCCAGGCTGAATTATTTCTCCTCATTTTTCATTTGCACTGGGTTAAATCATTGCACTGTTTGCATTTGCACCCAGGCCAAATTATTTCTCCCCATTTTTGCATTTCCAACAGGTTTAATCATTGCACCTTCTGCATTCACACCCAGACTCAATTATTTCTCCCCATTTCTGCATTTGTACCAGGTTAAGTCATTGCACCATTTGCATTCACACCCAGACTCGATTATTTCTCCCCAGTTTTGCATTTGCACCAGTTTAAGTCATTGCACCGTTTGCTTCTGCACTTGGGCCTGGTTATTCTTCCCTCCTTCTGCATCTGCGTCATTTTTAAGCATTGCACCTTTTGCATTCGCACCCAGACTCGATTATTTCTCCCCATTTTTGCATTTGTACCAGGTTAAGTCATTGCACCGTTTGCATTTGCACCCAGGCTGAATTATTTCTCCCCATTTTTGCATTTGCACCAAAATTAATCCTTGCACCATTTGCATTTGCACCCGGACTTGATTGTTTCTCCCCATTTTTGCATTTGCACCAGGTGAAGTCATTGCATTGTTTGCATTTGCACTTGGGCCTGGTTATTCTTTCCTCCTTTTGCATCTGCATCATTTTTAATTATTTCACTGTTTCCATTTGCACCCAGACTCTATTATTTCCCCCCAGTTTTGCATTTGTAACAGGATTACTCATTGCACCATTTGCATTCACACCCAGACTCAATTCTTTCTCCCCATTTTTGCATTTGCACTGGGTTAAATCATTGCACCGTTTGCATTTGCACCCAGGCTGGATTATTTCTCCCCAGTTTTGCATTTGCACCGAAATTAATCATTGCACCTTCTGCCTTCACACCCAGACTCAATTATTTCTCCCCATTTTTGCATTTGCACCAAAATTAATCATTGCATATTTTGCATTTTCATCGAATTTAATAAATCCTCTGAATTTTTTTGCATTTGCACCAGTTTAAGTCATTGCTCCATTTGCATTCGCACCCAGGCTGGATTATTTCTCTCCATTTTTGTATTTATATCAGGTTAAGTAATTTCATTTTTTGCATTTGCTCTTGGGCCTGGTTATTCTTCCCTCCTTTTGTTATCTGAGTCATTTTTAAGCATTGCACCTTTTGCATTTGCACCCAGGCTGAATTATTTCTCCCCATTTTTGCATTTGCAACAGGTTTAATCATTGCACAGTTTGCTTCTGCTCTTGGGCCTGGTTATTCTTCCCTCCTTTTGTTATCTGAGTCATTTTTAAGCATTGCACCTTCTGCCTTCACACCCAGACTCAATTATTTCTCCCCATTTTAGCATTTGCACCAAAATTAATCATTGTATATTTTGCATTTTCATCGAGTTTAATAATTCCTCTGATTTTTTTGCATTTGCACCAGTTTTAGTCATTGCACCTTTTGCATTCACACCCAGCCTGGATTATTTTTCCCCATTTTTGCATTTGCACCAGTTCAAGTCATTGCACAGTTTGCTTCTGCTCTTGGGCCTGGTTATTCTTCCCTCCTTTTGTTATCTGAGTCATTTTTAAGCATTGCACCATTTGCATTTGCACCCAGGCTGAATTATTTCTCCCCATTTTTGCATTTGCAACAGGTTTAATCATTGCACCTTCTGCCTTCACACCCAGACTCAATTATTTCTCCCCATTTTTGCATTTGCACCAAAATTAATCATTGTATATTTTGCATTTGCATCGATTTTAATAATTTCTCTGAATTTTTTTGCATTTGCACCAGTTTAAGTCATTGCTCCGTTTGCATTCGCACCCAGGCTGGATTATTTCTCTCCATTTTTGTATTTATACCAGGTTAAGTAATTTCATTTTTTGCATTTGCTCTTGGGCCTGGTTATTCTTCCCTCCTTTTGCCTCTGTGTAATTTTTAATCATTGCACTGCTTACATTTGCACTCAGACTCGATTATTTCTCCACAGTTTTGCATTTGCACCAGAATTAATCATTGCACCATTTGCTTTTGGTTTAATTATTTTTTTTTTGCATTTGCATTTGCACCAGGTTAAATCATTGCACTGTTTTCATTCACACCCAGATTCAATTATTTCTCCCCATTTTTGCATTTGCACCAAAATTAATCCTTGCATATTTTGCATTTGCATCGAGTTTAATAATTCCTCTGAATTTTTTTGCTTTTGCACCAGTTTAAGTCATTGCACAGTTTGCTTCTGCACTTGGGCCTGGTTATTCTTCCCTCCTTTTGCATCTGCATCATGTTTAATCATTGCACCATTTGCATTTGCACCCAGGATCGATTATTTCTCCCCATTTTTGCATTTGCACCAGGTTAAATCATTGCACCGTTTGCATTCGCACCCAGGCTGGATTATTTCTCCTCAATACGTTTTTGCATTTGCACCAATATTAATCATTGCACCATTTGCATCGGCTTTTATTATTTCTCCTTTTTTTTTTTTTATTTGTACCAGGTTAAATCATTGCACCATTTGCATTTGCATTGGGTGCAATTATTTTTCTTTCTCTCTTTTTTTTTTTTTTTTTTTTTTTTTTTGCATTTGCACGGGGTTAAATCATCCCACCGTTTGCTTTTGCACCCAGCCTGGATTATTTCTCTTTACCCGATTTGCATCGAGTTACATCCTCTCACTGGATGGATTATTTCACCTCATTATTGGTTTTGCATCACATTGCATTGTGCAATTTGCATTTGCCTGGTCCCCCCCTCCGGATGAATTTCCCACAAATGCAAAAAAAAACCAAAAACAAAACCCAACAAACCCAGCCCAGAGTCGGGCTAAGAAGAAAAAAACCCGAATAAAATAAAGGAATTTGCTTTCTTTTCAGGGAAATTGGTGGCACAAGTCGGGGCGAGATTAACCCCAGGGACGTTCTTTTGCTTTTTGCAACGCTTTGCTTTTTTTGCAGAGCCAAAAAAAGGGGGGTTGTTCGTTGCAGCTCCCCCCCCCAAAAAAAAGAAAAGAAAAAAAAAAAAAAAATGCATGCACCACCCGTGCAACACTGGGATTTTTGCAAAAACTTGCCAAAAACAACAACAACAACAATACACCCCCCCCCGGCATTGCTTTTCCTGCAGCATCCCCGTTTCTTCTTGCAACGCGGGCCGGGGAGGGGGCGGGGGGGGGGAGCAAGCAGGATTGCAAAAGCAAACCGGGCATTCCGCCAACCCTTCTCGGATTTCTGGAAAATTCCGGGCCTCCCGCTGCTGTTGCTCTTGCGCCTTCACTTCCTGCTCGCGCCTTTGTTTGAGTATTTTAGTGGGGGTGGGGGATGGGGACATATACACAGGACACGCGCACGGGACAGTTGAGACGTGGCCACCACCGGGGGGGGGGGGGGGGGGGAGGGAGACACCTGATATTTCTGCTCCCCCAGGAGGTAAATGCAAAGCAAACAGGGATCTGCCCCCCCCCAACACCCCCACACACTCCCCCCCCGGGTGTTACATCATCGGGGCTGACAGGCTTGGGTGGCTGCGGTTGCGAGAGGCCTTGGGAGACGCTGTGGATTGCAGTGTCCCCCACTCGCCCCCCCACCCCCCCCCCTTGCAATGTGCAGTGCCCCCCTGTTGCGGTTTGTGATGCCCCCCCCTCCCGTTGCAGTTTGCAATGCCCCCCTCACCGTTGCGGTGTGCAGTGCCCCCCCCCCCCCCCCCCCCCCCGTTGCTGTTTGCAATACCCCCCTGTTGCAGCATGCAATGCTCCCTGTTGCAGTGCGCGATGCCCCCCTCATTGCAGTTTGCAATGCCCCCCCCCCCTTGCAGCATGCAGTACCCCCCCGCTGCAGTGTGCAGTGCCCCCCATTGCAGTGTGCAATCCCCCTCCCCCGTTGTGGTTTTCGATGACACCCCCACCCCACCCCCCCGGTTGCAGTTTGCAAAGCCCCCCCCCCCCCCTTGCGGTTTGCAGTGCCCCCTGTTGCAGCGTGCAATGTGTTGTCGTGTCGTGTCGTCGCCCCCCTGCCCCCCTTGCAGTTTGCAGCACTCCCATTACGATGTGCAATGCCCCCCCGTTGCAGCGTGCAATGCCCCCATTGCCATTTGCAATGGCCTGTTGCAGTTTGCAATGCCCCCGTTGCATCATGCAATGCCCCCGTTGCCATTTGCAACACCCCCTGTTACAATGTGCAATGCCCTGTTGCAGTTTGCAACACCCCCGTTACAATGTCCAATGCCCCCGTTGCAGCATGTAACACCCTTGTTGCAGCGTGCAATGCCCCCGTTGCAGTTTGCAACACCCCTGTTATGATGTGCAATGCCCCCGTTGCCATTTGCAATGCCCCCATTGCCGTTTGCAATGCCCCCGCTGCACTTTGCAACGTCCCCGTTGCATCTTGCAATGCCCTTTCTCCACAGTTACAACAGGTTTGCTCCACGGCGCAGCGGGCCTTGCTCCGCGTTGCACCCCTCACCCACCTCCATCCCACCAGCCGCAGTGTTGCAACAATCCGCCCCGTCGCCTTGGTTAATCAAATTGCAATATTTTTTTTTCCCGCCATGCATTTTTTTAGGGATTTAGGAAATTTTTTTTGGGGGAAAATGCAATTCCTCCCCCTGGTGGTGCCTGACCCCCCATTTTTTGGCACCCCGCGAATTTTTTGGCCGTTGCACGACATCCTTTGGGGTTTCTTAGGCCACTTTGGGGATAATTTATAAAAACGTTGGGATTTTATGTCAAGGTTTTGGGATTTTGTGATAAGGGCCTTAAGATTTGTTGTTGGTTGCCTTGGGATTTGCTTTAATTGCTTTGGGATTTGCTTTAATTGCTTTGGCATGTGTTTTAATTGCTTTTGCATTTGTTATAATTGCTTTGGTATTATAATTGCTTTTGCATTTCATTGCTTTTACATTTGTTATAAAAGCGTTTGTTATAATTGCTTTTGCATTTGTTATAATTGCCTTTGCATTTGTTGTAATTGCCTTTGCATTTGTTATAATTGCCTCTGCATGTGTTTTAATTGCTTTTGCATTTCTTATAATTGTCTTTGCATGTGTTTTATTTGCTTTTGTATTTAATTGCTTTTGCACTTAATTGCTTTTGTATTTGTTATAATTGCATTTGTTATAATTGCTTTTGCATGCATTTTAATTGCTTTTGCATTTGTTATAATTGCTTTTGCATTTGTCATAATTGTCTTTGCATGTGTTTTAATTGGGCTTGCATTTGTTTTAATTGTTTTTACATTTGTTATAGGCCCTTGCCTTTGCATTTAATTGCTTTTGCATTTGTTACAGCTGCTTCTGCATTTAATTCCTTTTGCATGTGCTGTAACTGCTCTCCCCATGTGCCATTGCATGAACACCGTTATTCCTTCAGGAAAAAGTTGTTTTCTTGGGATATTTTTTTTTTTTACTTTTTGCAAGGTTTTAATGTCGGGGTGCAAAATACATTAAAAAAAAAAAACAACCTCCCAGGGAGAGGGATGGCGGGTGCACGTGGAGGCGGACGTGTGGCTCCCATCACCTCGAGCGTTCCCAGCTTCCACCACCCCTAGAGCCTTGTTTATCAAGCAGGCAATTAATTTTTATCCCCGTCACTCGTTAATCTTTATTTGTTTTTCATCCCTCAGCCTGTTGCTATCTCCCCATGTGACGCCAAGGCCGGCGCTGAGGTTGTGCTTGCGACACCTCCAGGAAAGTCTTGGGGTGAAATAGAAATAAAATTAGAAACATTCTATTATTTTATTACTACTACTACTATTATCATCATTATAATTATAATTATTATTATTATTATTACATTAATTAGAAGTAATCTGCAGTGCTTTTCCCTGGAAAATACACTTTTCCCATGTTTTCCCATGGAAAAATGTGGCGTTTCCTGGTGGAAGACAGGTTGGGTGGGTGCGTCAGATGGGAGGTCGTTAATTGCTTTTGCATGTGTTGTAATTGCTTTTGCATGTGTTGTAATTGCTTTTGCATTTGTTATAATTGCCTTTGCCTTTGCTCTAATTGCCTTTGCATGTTTTAATTGCTTTTGCATGTGTTTTAATTGCCTTTGCATTTTTTATAATTGCTTTTGCATTTCTTATAATTGATTTTGCATGCTTTTTAATTGCTTTTGCGTGTGTTTTAATTGCTTTTGCGTTGGGTCATTTCCACATGGGCAAGACATGGACATTCCCACCCTGGGAGGCCACACAGAGCCATTTCCCCCACAGGAGAAATGTTGGGATGTTTCCCCACCAACGGTGTCAAGACAAATTCCCATATATTTTTCAGGTTTTTTTTTCCCCCACCCCAGAATTCACAAAGCAAAAGACCCCCACCCCACCATAAAAACCCCATAAAAACGGTCAAATAAAAAGTGTTTATTGGTGGACCCAACGGCAGGCAGCGTGATACCAGAAACAGCCGATGGGAACAGCGCGGTTTTGGGGGAAAACAGCTGGGATTTCGGTCTGTTCATCTCCATTTCATGCTGGTTTTGGTTCCACCTTGTCACCTTCTCCTTCAGGCCACTGGGGTGCAGGTGGATCATCTCAGCGTTGGGCTCTACCGGATCAGCTCTTTAAAATCCACATTTTTACTCGCCGATTTGAGGCCAGATCCAGCGTTTTTTAATTTTCTTAAATTTATTTTTTTTTAAGGTATTTAAGGCCATGCGACCTGCTGGTTTTCCTTTGGCACCAGCAACGCCCCCCCCCCGACCCTGGTCGGGGCTTCTAAGAGGCGTCAAAAATTTCTGCCGGGGGTATCTGGAAGGAGCGCGGGTGGTAGATGTCGGTGTCTACCGCGTAGGGTAGACGGGGGCCTCCACCTCCATCCGTACGAGGTCGGCGGCGCGGCTGGAAGAGACGGAACGCGGCGCCGTCAGCGCCCCCTTCTGGTGAGGAACCCATCTGCAGCCCTGCCCCACCCGCCGGCACGGCGCCGGCACGCGGCGCTGCGTCGTCCCCTTCCCGCCAGGTGCGTAGCGCTCAGCACAACGGTGGTTCCAAGGGGGGGTCGAGCCACCCGGGGGGTCGGGGGCAAAGAAATTCCCAACGGACGACGGCGCTGCCTTCACATTCCCCGTGGTGGAGGTCACCAAAGAGCTGCAGCACCCAACACCCCCGACACCCCCTCGTTGCAACCATTTTCATTATTTTATATTTATATATACTATGTATTTATATATTATATATAAAATAGATTTATAAATAATATATAAATTATATTTATAAATAATTTATAAAAATAACTTACATATAAAATTATACTTATATATTATAAATAAAATATATTTTTATTTATTTAAATATTTTAAATTTTATTATTTATTATTTATTTATTAAAAATATAATTTAATTTTATTTTTTTAATTTTATTTTTTATTGTTTTATTTTTTTATTATAAAATAAAAAATTAATTATATTTACTTTAAAAAATCTAAAAATATTTTTTTATTAAAAAATAAAATTAAAAATTAAAATATAAAACTACATGAATTTATATATCTTTATATAATATATAAATTATATTTTTATTTTTATATAAATTATATATAATTTGTATTATATATATTATATGTAGAAATATAGAAAATATTTTTTTTATTTATATTTTAGTTAAATTTATTATTTGTTCGTTTTTATTAAAAGTATAAGTAATTTTAAATTAATTTTATTTTATTTTTAAATTATTTTTATTGTTTTATTTTTATTTTATTATAAGATAA
The DNA here is from genome assembly GCF_963210335.1 of Falco punctatus. Lineage (NCBI taxonomy): Eukaryota > Metazoa > Chordata > Aves > Falconiformes > Falconidae > Falco > Falco punctatus. The sequence goes on from NW_027660332.1 coordinate 12,126, forward strand.
AAAAATATTAATTATCTTAAAAAAATATTTGTTATAAATAAATAAAATTTAAAATATAACATATTTTAAAATCGTATATTTTTATATAATATATACAAATTATATATAATATTTAAATTTTAATTTTAATAACAATTTAAAAATATATATTATATATAAAAAATATAAATATATTTCTATAGTGCCGTCTCCCCCAGGAGCGCCCCATCACCCGCAGAAGAGGGGCAGAGCGGGCGCGATGGTTGCAGGGGCGCGTAGGGGTGCTGGGCTGGTGTGGGGGTGCCGTGCAGGACAGGCCCCGCCATGCGGGGCACAGGGGAAGGCAGTGGAGATGGCAGTGCAGTGAGGGCAGGCCCACAAGTGTGCCAAGCGAGGCGTGCCAGTGAGCCAGCGCAGTGGCCATGGGAGGGACCTTGGTGGCCCCGGGGTGGTGTCTTTGGGGGTGGTGGATGTTTGCCCCAGGGGCGTGAAATTGGGCAAAAAAGCTCCGGTTTTGGCAAAACGGCTTGACCTTGGGCAAGGTCGCTCGTTCATGGGTAAAAAATCGCTACATCTTCAACCAGATTCTGTTCGGCGAGGTCACCTCATATTTGGTGGCATCACCTTATATTTGGTGAGGTCACCTTATTATTTGGTGAGGTCACCTCATATTCGGCGAGATCACCTTATATCTGGTGAGGTCACCTTATATCTGGTGAGGTCACCTTATATTCAGCAAGGTCATCTCATATTTGGCGAGGTCACCTTATATTTGATGACATCAGCGTATATTCGGCGAGGTCACTTAATATTTGGTGAGGTCAGCTTATATTCAGTTGGCAAAATTGCCCTGTATTTGGGAAAATTACCCTATATTTGGCAAAACCACCCTATATTTGTCAAAATAGCCCTGTATTTGGCAAAACCTCCCTGTCTTTGTGAAGATTACCCTATATTTGTCAAAATTGCTCTATATTTTGTGAAACCACACTATTTTGCAAAATTGACCTGTCTTTGGTGAAACCGTCCTGTATGTTGTGAAATTGCCCTGTATTTAGTGAAATGGCCCTGTATTTGGTGGAATTGCCCTATATTTGGTGAAATTGCCCTGTCTTTGGCAAAATTGCCCTGTGTTTGTCAAGATTACCCTATATTTGTCAAAATTGCCCTATATTTGGGGAAACCAATCTGTATTTGTAAAAATTGCCTGTTCTTTGGCAAAACCACCCTGTATTTGTCAAAATTGCCCTGTCTTTGGTGAAACTACACTGTATTTGGCAAAATGTCCCTGTCTTTGTCAAAATTACCTTTCATTTATCAAGATTGCCCTGTATTTGTCAAAATTGCCCTATATTTGGTGAAACCCCTCTGTATTTGGCAAAATTGCCCTGTCTTTGGTGAAACTGCCCTGTGTTTGGTGAAATTGCCCTGTATTTGGGAAAATTACCCTATATTTGGCAAAATCACCCTGTATTTGTCCAAATTGCCCTGTATTTGGCAAAACCTCCCTGTCTTTGTCAAGATAACCCTATAGTTGTCAAAATTGCCCTATAATTTTGTGAAACCACACTGCATTTGGCAAAATTGCCCTGTATTTGGTGAAACCGTCCTGTATTTGGTGAAATGGCCCTATATTTGGTGAAATTGCCCTTTATTTATCAAAATTGCCCTGTTTTTGTCAAAATTGCCCTTCATTTATCAAAATTGACCTATATTTGGCAAAATGGCCCTGTCTTTGCAAAATTGCCTGTTTTTTGTCAAAATTGCCCTGTCTTGGTCAAAATCACCTATATTTGTCAAAATTCCCCTGTATTTGGTGAAATTACCCTACCTTTACCAAAATTGCCCTGTCTTTGTCCCAATCCCCCTCTATTTATCCAAACCGCCCCACCTTCCACCAGGAGGTCCTAGGTCCATCCAGAACGTTCTATGTTGGGCCAAATTCCCTGAAATCCAGTGGGACCGTTCCACCCTGGGTGAAATCTGCCTGAATTCGACAGTCACCCAGCAGTTGGTCTTTCTGCCTCTCACCGGCACCAACGCGAGCAGCACGGTGAGGCAAGAGACGTCCCGTGAGGGGCAGAAACATCATTTCTCAGCTTGACTCCCCCAAAACCCTCCCCGACGTCACGATTTCTGTCGATACCCATTTGTAGGACGTGGGGGCTGAGGAAGGCATTGGGTATCTGCTCTCCATACACATCTCTCTAAGGCCAGTCCGTGCTGAGGCACCAGGACACCCACCCACCCACCCCCCAGTTATTCAGCTAATTAATTAAAGGGGTGGTGGAACAGCCTAAACCTCATCCATGGGGCTGCAGGAACATTCGTAGCATGAGACGTGACAGCGAAGGAGGAGAAGAGTCACTTACCAGGGTCATTTCCATGGGTTTGTGTGTCAGTCGCTGTGGATGAAACCAAAGAAGATGGAGATGTCCTTCCTGGACGTTGCCTGGCCCAACCCATTGATGCCCCATGGAGGTGGTTCCCTACCCTCTTGCTTGCCCAAGCTTAAAAAAAAATATCACCCCATGTTTTTTTTTGGGGGGGTGGGGTGTCTTTTGGGGGTCACTCACCATCCTGCAAAATCCCTGGCTTTCCAGGCATCCACAACCTCTGCGATGGTCCTCACAGTCCGGCCGTCGGGCAGCTTCAGGTCATCGCTGGGGTCGCCGTTGAAGTTGCCACAGGGAGCGCAGAGCTGGTTGACCAAGGTGGCCCCCACAGTGATTGTCATCTCCCCTCCAGGGCTGAAGAGCACGTCCATTCCTGAGGTGTGGGAGATGGTGATGTTCCCCGCCACCACGCTCAAGGAAACAGCTTTGGACACTGCAGCTGGAGGTCGGGTGAAAAGTCCGTTCACCTGCAGCAACGTAGAACATCAAAAACAAGTTTAAAAATTCCAGAACGCTCCATAAAAAAAATAAAAAAAATCGTATAGCCCAAAGTCATCGCTGGGGTTGCACACCTTCTAAAGGAAGAAGAGATAAATCACACCCAAACGCCGTGTCTTCATTTAATGACTCATCTTGCTCATCCCCAAGGGTTGCCCATGCCCTACCCCGGCTTACCCACACCTCCATGTTGTTGTTCACGGTGATGAAAGCTTCGCGGAAGAAGACGAAGATGGCCACGGCAGCCGGGATGTTGTCGTCCCGGCACTCGCTGACCTCCACCACCACCTTGAACCAGTTGGGGGACTGCTCGTTGCAAAGGGCGGCCACTTTGTAGGTGCCGCTGGTGAGGAGATCTCCCCTGGTGCCATCAAACGTGGTCAAGGAAGCCCCCGGAGAAACCCGGCATCGACCTTCCCGCTTGACACACAACTGTGCCCCATCCCGTCTGGTGCAGACCTCGTCCGGGGGACACCACACGTCCTCGCAGATGAGTCCTCGGGATGGGTGGCAGCTGCATTTGGTGGAGCAGTTGTTGGAGATGATGGTCTCATGCGCCTGGAAAGGAAAAGCTGGGAGGTTATTCCCCATGGACACCGTTCTCCAAATTTTGGGGGAATTTCCCACCTTTCAGAGGGGGAAGAAGTCCCAGAGAAAGAAAGAAAAACTGGAAGATGGATTTGGTGGAGTTTGTGCAACTCAACGAATTAATTGTCCTTTGTCCCCCGGGGCTGGCAGAGCAAAATAGGCATTTTCAGATGTTACTAATCGTGTTATTTTGGACGTGTGTCCTAAAAACAAAGTGGTGACCCACCCATTGAGCCCCCACACCAGTTGCGTTGACTAAGTGGGACAACCAGCCTCATCAAAGATGGAATCCCCAAATTCATTGCATCGATGAGGTGGGACAACCCACCTCACGGCAGATTGGAGCCCCCAAACCAGTTGCATCGATGAGATGGGACAACCCACCTCAAAGAAGATTGGAGTTCCCAAACCAGTTGCATCGATGAGATGGGACAACCCACCTCATCGAAGATTGGAACCCCCAAACCAGTTGCATCGATGAGATGGGACAACCTGCCCCATCAAGAACTGAATCCCCAAACCCCTTGCATCAGCCAGGTGGGATAACCCACCCCCACAATCCCCACAAATTCCACCAAAACCACCAATGCCAAGCCTTGATGGTCAGCCTCACCTTGAAATACCACCCCTGGTGCATGCAGCATCACTACATCGATGAGGTGGAACAACCCACCTCATGGAAGATTGGAGTCCCCAGACCAGTTGCATCGATGAGATGGGACAACCCACCTCACAGAAGATTGGAGCCCCCAAACCAGTTGCATTGATGAGGTGGGACAACCCACCTCATGGAAGATTGGAGCCCCCAAACCAGTTGCATTGATGAGATGGGACAAGCCACCTCATAGAAGATTGGAGCCCCCAAACCAGTTGCATTAATGAGATGGGACAACCCCCCTCATGGAAGATTGGAGTTCCCAAACCAGTTGCATCGATGAGATGGGACAACCTACCCCATCAAGAACTGAATCCCCAAACCCCTTGCATCAGCCAGGTGGGACAACCCACCCCCACAATCCCCACAAATTCCACCAAAACCACCAATGCCAAGCCTTGATGGTCAACCTCACCCTGAAATACCGCCCCTGGTGCATGCAGCCGCACTGCTCCAAGGACACGCAGGCTTCTCCATCGAAGAGGTACCCATCATCACACTGGCAGCCCTCAAAGCACGTCCAGCTGCACGGGGCCGGCATGGAGAGGCTGGCGCAGGTGAAGTCACAGGTACGGGTGCAGAGCTCATAGTGGCTGTGGGGTGGGCAGGAAAGAGCTGGAAAAAAGGAGAGATATACCATTATTTCCCTCCCCAAAATGTCATTGCTGTTGTTCCTGGACCCAACAGGGCATTGCCATGGCTATCCATGTCTTGGGCCTCTCTGCTGGCCCCAGAAGCTGTTAAAACAACCAAATCCTGCTTTTAGCACCCAAGTTGAAGCACATCACCAGTCACCTCGATGTGACCAGTTCCCTCAATGTGAGGAAGGAAGGGGGATGCCCGTTTTGAACTCGTTTGACCCAAATAATTGATGTTTTGGAGACAGTGAGCTGGAATTTTGTGGTTCCAGGGTGTTTTGGGAAGTAGGTTATTTAAGCCCCAAGATGAGCTTTTTGGGGAGGTTTAAAAGTAATTTCTGGGTTATTTGATAGATTTTAGGGGGAGTTCAGCAGAAGGCAACCTTGCCTGATAGCACACAGGTCATTTTAGGTCATCTTGGTCTGGACAGTGAAGGCGAGTTTGATGCATGCATTGAAAAATGGGAGGGGTTTGCTGGGGGAAAATGTGGCTTTGGAGGGAAGTAGGGGTTGAAGTGGCTCCATGAAGATGTTCTCGAGCGCTTACGGCAAAAAGTGGTCGTTCTCCACCCGCCGATCTCGGCCGCGGCAGCTTGGCAAGCAGTGGCGTAGGCTTGGAGGCTGTGGCATAGGACGTCACTGGCACCGTTGGCAGCACAGACATCGTGGAGGCAGTGGTTGTAGTACTCCACTGGGCTCACCCGTGGGTGACACGGCCCGAAAGGTCCTGCCGGGTCCCGGATGAGCCCGCAGGAGTCACTGACGCTATAGGGAGCAGTTTCGGTGGTGTCGCACGCGGTGCAGTCCTTGCCGTTGCAACCCTCAGTGCACGCTCCATCCTCCATGGGCACCTTCCAGGAGGTGATGAACTCCTTGGTGCTTTGCGCCAAGGACCCTCCAGGCAGCTGGAAATCATCACCGGGGTCCCCGTTGTAGTTGCCACCCAGCCCGCACACGCGGCCCCGGTAGGCGTCGGGGATGGTGACCAGGAGGTAGGTGGCCACATTGTAGAGGAGCCGCAGCCCGGCAGCCGTCTGGAGGACTACGTTGTTCCCTTCTTGGACGATCCGTAGCTTCTTCTTCTCTGTCACCAGTGGCAGTGTGTAGCGCTCCCCGTCCACCTGGGATGGGGCAATGTTGGCACACGCATGTGCACCAGGGGGGTCGGCACACACACATGCGCCAGGGGGATGCTGCACAGGTGTGTGCACCGAGGGACAGGGACATCCCAGCTTCTGCATGGTCGTGGTGGGGAGGGGATTTGCGTGTGCACATGCATCAGGATCTTGCACAGACGTGTGCACTGAGGGCTGGGGGCACCCTGACTCACCAGTGAGGGGTTTTCACATGCACCGGGGGGCTCTGCATACGTGTGCACACATGTGGTGACTGTATGGGGCAAGGGGTTGCATGCACGTGTGCACCGGGGGGGGTCTGCATGCATGCGTGTGCCGAGGGATTTTGTGTGCATGTATACACCAGGGGTGGGGTGGTGCATGCACGCATGCACCAAGGGATTTTGCATGCACGTGTGCACTGGGGGATTTTGCATGCACGTGTGCACTGCAGGATTTTGCATGCATGTGTGCACTGAGGGATTTTGCATGCACGTGTGCACTGGGGGATTTTGCATGTATGTGTGCACCAGGGTGTGTGTGCGTGTGCATGCATGCATGCACTGGCGGGTTTTTCATGCACATGTGCACCAGGGGATTTTGCATGGATGTGTGCACCAAGGGATTTTGCATGCACACATGTACCAGGGGATTTTGCATGCATGTGTGGACCGGGGTGTGTGTGTTGCATGCACATGTGCACCAGAGGATTTTGCATGCAGATGTGCACCAGCGGGTTTTGCATGGGTTTTGCATGAATGTGTGCACCAAGGGATTTTGCATGCACGTGTGCACTGGCAGGTTTTGCATGCATGCATGCACCAGGGGGTTTTGCATGCACACAGTACCAGGGGATTTTGCATGTACACGTGCACCAGCGGGTTTTGCATGGGTTTTGCATGCATGTGTGCGCCGAGGGATTTTGTATGCACACATGCACCGAGGGATTTTGCATGCATGCATGCACTGGTGGGTTTTGCATGCACATGTGTACCAGGGGGTTTTGCCTGCATGCATGCTCCGGGGGGTTGCATGCACACATGCACCACTGATTTTGGCACGGGAGCTCTTTCAACTTACCATCACCTCCCACTTCCGTCCCCTCTCCATGCTGACTGTGTGGCCATGGATGGAGATGACCACCTTCTTCATCAAGGCTACGTTGCCCCGGCCACCCATGTCATGCTTCAGCAGCACTGAGAAGTTCGTCAGCCGCGGGTCTGGCTTGCAGAGCTGCGCCAGGACATAGGTGCAGGAACCCAGGAGGTGAAAGGCTCGCCCATCGAACGTCAGGTAGTGTGGGTCCCCTGAGACCACCAGCCGTCCATAGCCCGCTGGGTAGCACCCCAGCACCCCGTCCTCTACTCGACACTCCTCATGGGTGCTGCAGAAGACCTCCTCGCACTCCACTACCCCCTTGGCTTGGCAGCGGCACCTCTCCCGGCACGAGGTGTAGAAAACCTCACCCTTCTTGTAGTAGCGACCCTGGTGCTCGCAGCCACACTCGCCTGCTGGCACGCACTCGTCGCCACTGAGGACGAAGCCCTCGTTGCAGAAGCAGCCTTCGATGCACAGCACCGACGCGCAGTCCCCCGGGCTGGCCGGACCCCGACACGTGGCTGGGCAGCTGCTCCCGCAGAGCTCATAGTGCGAGTGACGGGGGCAGGAGGGACCTGCGAGCAGCAGAGGAGAAAATAATCAAACCCTGCTTAGATCTGCAGCTGGGAACACCAGGGTGAGTATTTCCATCATTGCGCTGAAGGTTGGGGGTGGGGGCAAATGCAAGCAAGTCTTCGGTGGTGGAGCGTCTGGAGGGCAAAGGGGCTTTTTTTGGCATTGCCCTCCCTTGCATTAATAAAAAAATTGGGGGGCAATTGGGATTTATTTTATTATAAAAATAAATATTTTGCATTCCCCTTCCTTGAATGAATAAAATAATATGTGGAGGGTGATCAGGATTTATTTTGCATTGCCCTCCCTTGCATTAATAAAAAACAAGAGGGTGATTGGGATATATTTTGCTCAGTTGCATGAAGGAGGAACAAATTTTACTTTGCAAACAAGCTGGAGGAGATTGACCCCCATCCATATTTGCATCTGAACTGGTTTGACCTCCAGGCTGTAGAAGGAGAGGCTAAAAGGATTTTTCTGGAAGGAATGGTTGGAAACGGGGCTGATAAATCCTATTCCTTCATCAACCCAATGCCCAGGGTGCAAATTGGTGCAAATCTTTGCGATCTGAGCAAGGATTGAGTGGTTGAGCATCAGTATCACTCTGAAGAGCGATGGGGACGGATTTTGGATCCCAATTCCTTGGTCAAGGAGGAATCTGGAGGAGCAACAGGGATTTATTTTGCACCGTTGCCGGACGGCATGGCTGAGGTTGGATTGGGAAACGTGTTGGAGGGAATTTCCCCCCTTCGCAACTCAACTCATTGAACTCAACAACTCATTGGGCCCCCTCAACCCTTGGAGCAGTGGAGGGGCAGGAATGAAGAGATGTTGGCAACGGGGTGAAGAAACCCGGTGTCGGAAGCGTGGGCGGCGGGTTCCTGTTGGCGCTGAGCAAAGCTACCAGCAGCTGGTTGTGCTCAATGCCTCGGAGGGGGGAAAGCCCCCTTCTGGCCCCACTCACCGCAGAAGGACGGTGTCCTCCACGGCTCCACGGTGATGCCCTGGCTCTGGCATTCCATCACGTAGGAGGCGATGGCTTTGCACAAGGTGTCCCGGTGGCCTTTGTAGTGGCAGGCGTCAAAGGCACAGTCCTCCAGGAAGGGCGCGGGGTTGATGGTGCGGTGGCAAGCCCGGAAGGGTCCCCCAGCTTTGGCGATCACCCCACAGTAGCCATCACCGCGGTAGAGCCGCTTCTGCTCCTCTTTGCATACGGGGCAATCCCCCACGCAACCAGTGGAGCAACCGGGGACCTCTCCCACCTTCCAGCTGTTGGCCAACTGGATTTCATCGGCGGCCCGTTGGCCATCACGGGTGATAAAGTCATCGTCGGCGTTGCCGTTGGCATTGCCGCAGAGGCCGCAGACAGCGCCGGCGTAGGCATCAGGGAGGATGACGCGGGCGTAGCTGTACCAGTCAAAGCTCACCCGTAGGCCGAAGATGGTGTGGACGAAGCCGTGGACACCACTGTGGTAGACCTCAAACTGGCCCTTCTGGCTGAACGGGAGCTCCACGAAGGCACCGTTGACCTGGGGATGGTGGCACCGAGGGTTGGTGGTGGCACTGGGTGGCCACCAAGGCCTAGCGCCACCCCATCGAGATCTGGGTGTTTACATCCCGTATTTATTTTTTTTTTTTTGGCATGGGGGGAGGATTTCTGGGCAAATTCCCATCAGCTGGGTTTGGTAAACACTTTGCCCAGCGAGGTGGAATTTCCAGAAAAAATGCAAATCACTTGGGGTTGGGGTGTTTTTGAACAAGCCAGGAAGGTTTTCCAGGCAAATGCAAATTGGGGGGGTGGGGGCGATATTGCAAAATGCTTCTTTTTTTATCTTTTTTTTTTTTTTTTGGCGGTCGCATGCAAATCCTTCGAGATTTGGGGTGTTTCTGCCCAAACCTTTTGTGTGAGGTGGATTTCCAGGCAGGGGGGTCTGTGTCAAGGGGAAAATATGACTGCTCAGAGAGAAAAATTCCAGGAAAAATGGGAGCCAGCCCTTTTGTGCAATACTTTGGCGAAAGCAAGGCAGGAAATCAGACTTTTCCCAAATTAATTGAGTCAGCCTGCAGCTGTCGGGGAGAGAAGAAATACAAATGCGTGGAAGCAAAAAAAAAGAAGCTGGAGATGTCAAGGCAAGTTGATGCTTTTTGAGTGTGAAAGTATTTTTACTGTTACTCATAGATATATTTTGCTCGCTCAGCCTGCCAGAGTGAAAATGGGTGCTTGCCAGCATGCCATAAACAAGTTGTAAGCTTTTTCCCTTTTTCCTTTTTTTTCTTTTTTTTTTCTTTTTCTTTTCTTTTTCCTTTTTTTCTTTTTTATTTTTTAATTTATTTTTTCTTTTTTCTTTTATTTTTTCTTTTTTCTTTTCTTTTTAAATTATTTTTCTTTTTCTTTTTTCTTTTTTCTTTATTCTTTATTCTTTATTTTTTCTTTTTTTATATATTTTCTCTTTTTTCTTTTTTTTTTTTCTTTTTTTCTTTCTTTTTTTTTTTTCCCCTCTCCCCACCTTGAACTTCTTTAAACATTTAAAAATAAAGTCTTTAAATCCAAACTAACTGCTCAGGGCTCCCTCTGGAGATGGCAGGCAGAGAGTGATACTTCCACAGAGGCGTGCCAGGGGGGTGGCGGGGTGGGTGAGGAAAAAGGGGGATTTTTGTGGGGGGGGAAACAGAGAAAATAAGCAGTTTATGTGCAGGTCGCATGAGGTCCTTGGCAGACACCTACCTTGACCTTGCGTGGGTGCTCCTGGCTCATGCTGATGACATTCCCATAGACCTCCAGGGTGACGGTTTTGGTGAAGGACACAGCTTTGCTGCCCCGGTTGTTGTTCTCCACCTTGATGGTGAAGGGGGTCAGCTGGGGGTCCTGGGTGCAGAGGGCTGCGAACTGGTAGACGCACGTCCCTTGGAAGTCATATCTCAACCCGTCGAAGGTGGTGTAGTGAGGGTCGCCTGTCCCGATGCAGGTGAAGTACTTGTTTGCCTGGCAGCTGGGGACGCCGTCGACCATGATGCATTTCTGGTGGGCTTTGCACCCAGCCTTCCTGCAAGCCACCTTGCCCCCCACCTCACACCGGCACCGGCTTTGGCAGCTCCCATCTTCCCAAAACTCCTCATGGACCTGGTAGGAACGACTGTTGTGGAAGCAACGGCAGGTCTCTGCTGGGACACATGCTTCACCGTGGAGGACAAAGCCCTCATCACACTGGCAGCTGGCAGCGCACGGCTTGCTGCAGGAGGTGGGGGCTTTGGGGTTGGTGCAGGTGGCAGGGCACGCTGTTCCACAGGCTTCAAAGTGGCTGTTTGGGAGGCATCTCTGAGCTGCGGGGGGATGATATTTGAGGAGAAGATCTCAAAAAGGGCCAACCCAAGGAAGAAGCTGAGCACTTTCCTTAGAGGGATGTTGGGTTCCTACACTGGAGATGCCCCAAAAACCCACCAAGCTGATGCCTGCAAGTGATTCAGAGTCCAGGAGACACCCTGTGGGATTGTTCTCATGAGGAACCCTACATAAATCTTTGTGCTATGGACCTCCGAGGTCAGATGAGGTGGATTTTGGGGTGGTTTGGCACGAAAACAGTAATGCAACCCTTCCCCAACACGCAGTGTGTTGGTTATGTTGATGCCTACAAGCATGGGCTTGGTGGGCTGGGCAGAAACTCAGCTACCCATGGCCAGATCCCCACATGGGTCCCTTTCTTTCTCCCCCAAAATTCTTGGGGACGCCCCCACGCCACCCACCCCCCCCATCCAAGCTCACCGCAGCCTTCTTTGTCCTGCAACATCTCCTGGTCTCCACAGTTGTCCTGGCAGGAGGGATCTCGCCAGCTTTCAGCCCACTCCTCCACGCTGGCAGCCGGAGTGCTGTCGGGAAGCATCGCCTCGTCCTCTGCGTCCTCGTTGAAGTTGCCGCAGAGGCCACAGGTGGCCCCGAAATAGCTGCTGGGCACGGCCACCATTATGGCCCAGTCTTCATCGTAGGTCACCTGCAGCCCAAAATCGGTTTGCAGGATGGTGCGACCTTCGTTTTGGGAGATCTGGATCTTTCCTGCTTCCAGGGTGGCTGGTAGGCTGGTGAGTTTGTTGTTGACCTTGGGGGGGTGGGGGTGGGGGGTGGGGCGGGGGAAGGGCAGGGGTGGGGAAGGAAGGAGAAGAAGAAGGATGAAACCCCAGTAGGTGGTTGCTTCACCCAGTAGGTGAAAGCACATAGATACAATCAGAAAGATAAATTTCTTTCAGGAAGACGCAATTAATCAGCATGAACCAGGAATTTCTGCCCCACGTCCTGTAGATCCTCAGAGGCTTTAGCGGGAAAAGATCAAAACCCAAACGTGTCGGGGGAGAAGCATCTCCATCAAATTCTGAGCATAAAATCTCATTTTTGTTAAGACTGATGAACTGTAAGGCTGGGAGAAACCACATCTGACCTTGAAAAACGGACTTAAGTCTCACCTCGACTCCCTTTTTGTGGTAGGTCTCCATGGTTGGTGGACCCTGTGGATAAAGTCAATGCCACAGTAGAGTGGCGTCCTTAAAATTGCCTTTTTCTTGATGCTAACCAACAAGCAGGCAGGGTTTAATTAGAGATCCCTCTGAGGACATCTCAAGTCCTCATCAGGCACGAAACGCCCTCTCCTTTGCCGTGTCTGGATTTGTCACGCAAAATTTCCCAACATTCTGTGGTTTGGGTGGTTGTCCTCATTTATTTTTTTTTTTCATTTCAACCTCACACGCCCTCATTTATTTATTTTTTTTTTATTTCAACCTCACCTGCCCACAATATTTTATCCTCTTCCACTTGGTACAAAAACCTTGGCCCAGAAAAGTGGTGCCACGGTCTGGAAAAAACCCACCTGGATTTTACCTCCTTCTCCTTTGTGGATGGAGATGTTGTAGGCGTACACGTAGACATTGGTCAACCACTCCTTGGAATTGCCTTCACCCTTCTTCTCCTCCTCCACAATGAAAGGCACCAGGGTGGGATCGTTGCCGCAATATTTAGCAAGGGTGTAAGCGCAGCCGCCCTGGATGTCCACGGTCATCCCATCAAAGGTGTGGTACTGCAGGGACTGCGACCCCATGCAGGTTCCCATGTAGTCGTGCGCGCACATGGCCTCCCCTTTCTCCATCTTGCACGTCTCCTTCGCGCGGCATTTCACCAGCCGGCAGGGATCTGGAAGACATGGTACGCGGTTATTTGGCCTTGGGGAGGCCAATTGTGCGCCAGAAGTGGCCTTGGGAAGGGTGGAAGCATCATCGTAGACCACCAACCAAACCAGCACCTCCAGATCTCCACTACCCTGAAGCAGGGCCTAATCCCGGGTGGATTTAGCCACCTTAGATCATCTGGGTTGATGGCTTGAGGCTCCCTGCACTGATATTTTTTTTTTTTAATTATAGATGATTTACTTTTAGGTTATTTATAGATGAGACGTTTATAGCAGAAATGTCCTCTCCTAAAATGGGCCAAAGCTGTGTGGGATTAATTACGCCCTTTTCAACATGCCTATCCTTGTGCTACGAGAGAAAAGATGAGTTTTTAGCTCAAATTGGCTAATTTTAGATACTTTTCTCGATGAGAGCTCGGCATTGATCGGCTGTGGGGGTGGAAAGAAGATGTTACAGGTGGAGGACTAAATGTTGACCCACAAAAACACCTGGGTTTGCCTGGCCTCACAACTGCAAGGGCAGGAGGGAAGCAAAAAGCGGGTGAAGGTGGGTTGGAGATGGCCATGGGAAGCAAAAAAGGGGGTGAAGGTGCATGTAGATGGCCATGGGAAGCAAAAAGGGGGTGGAGGTGGGTTGGAGGTAGCCATGTGAAGCAAAAAGGGGGTGAAGGTAGGTGGAGGTGGCCATGGGAGGCAAAAAAGGGGTGAAGGTGGGTGGAGGTGGGCAAGGGGTGCTCACCACTGTTGCAAACGGCTGCCGACCCATAGGCTTTTTGCTCCCGGACCCCCACGCTGAGCAGCCCAAAAGGGGACCTCTCGTGCTCCACTGTATGGATGGCAAATTGGTTGCCCAAACTCTGCCCAGCCCAGGAGTAATCAGTGCCCGGGACGGGCTTCCACGCGACGTTTCTCAATGGCGTTTTGTTGAGCGTTATTCCAGATGTCTCTGAGGTCTTGGCTATCAGCAGGGCGTAATTATCATAACCGTCCAGGGTGAAGATGTTGTAGGAGTTACAGTAACTGGAGACATCTGGGATGGTCATGAAGAATGGGTCATAGGAGATGGTGTCTTTATGACCTCCGTCGGCAAAAAAAATTACCTGGATGCCAGCATTGGCAGAGAGGTACAAGGTATTGAAGGCCTGGAGTCCATAAAGTGTTGATCGGCTGGGCCGTAGCTCCCGAACTGTCTTGGTCACACCATGTTGAGACTCCACACGTGTTGGCTGGGAAGTGGTAACATAGATGATATCAGACTGAGTCTCGAAAGGCAACGGCGGCACGATGAAGGTGGTGCCCCAGCTGGAAACGGGCCGGAGCTGCTCCACCAAATGGTCGCAATGCGTGAACCTGGCCAAGCAAGTGTGACCGGTGAAAACAGCCACAGGTTTCTGCGCCACAATCTGTGTGCCGGACATATCAGATGAGCTTTGGAGCTGGGCTGCTTGGAAAGGCTCCAGTGTGATGGGGAGCACCGAGCCCCGGGGGTAAGACCGGCCTTGGTAGGTCACTGTGGCTTTGAGATGCACGTCAGCCGTGGTGGGCTCATCCCAGGTGGCCACCACGAACTCACCATAGCGGTCAGTGCCTACGTTGGGCGTCACAACATGGTACTTCGTACCCCAGCTGTGCACAGGGTATACGACGGTTGAGTCAACCGAAGTAGGTTTCTCGTTGACCATCACCAAGGAGATGGCGTTGTTGGCCCTCACCACCACGGTGTTGTCAAAGATTTTGCTCCCCACCATCTCGGCTTGGGGTGGGATCTTCACTGCAATGGTTTGGCCCATGGTCGCCTGCACTGTCATCCTCAAGCGGGGCTTCTTCATGGAGATGGTGACGGACGTGAAGGGCGAATAACCTGTGATGAGCAGCTTGAAGTCGCTGTTGAGCGTCTGCTGCAAACCATTTTGCATGAAGGCCACCACGAACTCTTCCCCCAGGTGATGTGGAGCTGGCGCAGCGATGCTGAGCAAGCTAAAAACACCTGGAAAAGCCAGAGGAGGAGGAGGAGGACTTGCCACCAGTGCCCTCATCATCCATAAGGTCAGATGTGGCAACCCTAGTTGGGGACCGAGACTCAAGTTGGGCTTGAGGTGGCAACTGGTTTAATCTGGGTGGATAAGGAACAGCCATTTGGTGGCTTATTGATTTGATGGGACGTTATTTTGGAGGAATAATTTGAATTCACGTGGATTTGATGGGATATTATTTTGGAGGAACAACAATTTGAATTCACGTTGATTTGATGGACAATTGATTTGATGGACTTTTGATCTGAGGGTTTATCAAATTGGAGCAGGAAGGTCCGCCAATATGAACAGACGTGGAATTGTCCTGAAGGAACATCAATGGAGAGAACTATACATTTGAAGAAATAGCAATGAATTCTGGGGCAAAAGATGGATGTTTTGGGTAGGTTTCATGCCAGATGGAGAAATTCAAAAGGGGGAAATTTGGGTTTTGAAATGCCTTTCACCTCCAAAAGGCCATGGAGGTGGAAATGTGGACAGACATGTTCCGAGATGATGCTGAAGGACTGTGGCTGGTGCTGGGTTGCAACCTGGGGGCAAATTGCCTGATTTTCCACCAGTCCCCCCCCAAACATGGCTTGGGTGGGGGCTTTGCCTCTTGGTTTCTCCTCTATGTGTCACAGTGGGGGTGGGAATTTTGTCTCCTCTCAATCATTGCGTGGGACCAGGGTGCAACATGTGGCCTTTAGGGCTGGAAAAATCTAATTTTTAGTTGATTCACCTTTTTTGGGGGGGTGAATTTTACAGGTTTTGATACATTTCTCCACCCTGGTTGAACTCACCCCATAACATGATGGTCCAGACCCACAGCAGAGCAGCAGTTTTTCCCCAGCCTGGGCCAACGCCCATGGTGCTTTAGCTGCAGAAGGTAAGAAAAAAAATTATTTCTCTGATTTTTTAAAAAAAATTCCACTCGGTTTTGCCTGGGGCCCAAAATTCCGAGGCTTATCGCACTTGCACTTGCACTTGGCCCAAAATTTGACATGTGGTTGCACTGAGACTCATACGCATCCTCCAAAATCCGTAAAAAAAAGGTAAAACCCCCTGCACTCATCCACAAAACACGTTTTTATTGCATTTGCCCCCAAAACACTCACACTTCCAAAAAACCCGGTTTGTAGGGTCTTTTTTCACTCATACTCATCCCCAAAGCCACTATTTTATTGCACTCACGCCTGTCCCCAAAAATCTACATTTTCTTGCACTTGCACCTGACCCCAAAATCTGCTTTTTTATTATTTTGGGGGGCATTTACACGTGCCCTCCGCCACATCCAAGCCCCCACCCCACCCCCCAGCACTTCATATCCTCATGGAAACAGACCCAGATTTGAGTCCCTCCAAAATTTTACAAAATTCAAACTCTCCTCTGAGCATATTTGCTTTATTCCATTTCCCCTCCTCTTTTTTTCCCCCTTTTTTCACTTTTTTCCTTCCCCACCCCTTTTTTTCCCTTTTCCTTTTTTCATTTTTTCTTCTTTTTTCTTTCTTTCCCCCCATTTCCCTTGTTTATTTTGCCCCAATTTCCCCTTTTTCCCTCCCCCCCCCAATCCCCTTTTTTTTCTCCTTTTTCCTTTCCCTCATTTTTTTCCTTTTCCCATTGTTTTTTCCTTTTCCACCACTTTGGTCCCTTTTCCCCCCTCCCCAAAATCCCCTCAGAAACAGAAAAATTATTCCACTACCAAGAACAAACCCAGCGCTGGGGGGGATGGATGAGAAATTTCCAGATGTGCTTTCCCATTCTGGGCTCTTTGCTAAAAAAAAAATAATAAAAATAATAATAAAAAATGTATCTGTATGAATTTAACCTTACCTGCCTCTGTTTTTTATCCAATCCCAAAAAGCTCCGTTTTGTCCTCAGATCCTTGATGCAAACAGCGAGAGCAACCCCAGGGCAGCCAGCTCCCGCTCCTCCCTTTATTATATTTTTCATGGGGAAAAAAAAAAAAAAAGTGGGAGAAAAAATGACAAATACAGACGATCCCAGGGGACCGACCCACCCAGTGCTTTGACATCATTTTTGGCGAGAAAAAAGGGTGAAAACAGGGAGAAAAACATTGTTTTGATGAAAGCCACGCCAGGAGTTGATGCAAATGGCAAAAAAAAAAAAAAAAAAAATCTGAATGACTAAATTGGGATTTTAGGGGTTTTTTTTTGCTGGTGGGGAGGAAATTGCCCCAAAATGACAGGCAGGGGCGAGGGGTGCGAGATGGGGGGGGGGTGGTTATGCAGAAATAGGGTGTGTTAATGGGTCAAAATAAGGGAAAAAAAGAAAAAAAAAGGAAAAAGGTAGGGGGAGGAGGAGGGAGGGGGTTTTCCAAAAAAATCCTTTTGGGGGGATGATGAATAGGGCTAAACTTGGGGGGGGGGGGAAGGGACGTTGCATGGCGTCATGTGTGTTGTGTGTTTGTACGCGGTAGTGTGTGTTGCGTGCACAGCTTGGGGGGGGCGGGGGTGTTGCTGGGGCGGTGGGTGCACGCCTGCATTGCACACGTGTGCACAGTGGTGTTGAGCATTGCCTTGCATGCCTGCATTGCACACGTGTACACAGCAGTGTTGAGCATTGCCTTGCACACCTGCATTGCACGCGTGTGCACACCAGCACATCGCACACCACGGTGCATTCCGCGTGTCGCATGCACACAGGTTGGGCAGCACACACATGCCGAGCGTGTCATGGGCAGCGTGTGCGACACTCCCATGCGTCTCAGGTGTTGTGCACACCTTGTGTGTCCATGCTGGTTCCCATGTGCAGAACCACTTTGTCTTCAGGGAGGAAAATTCCCACTTCATGGGGGTTTTGAGGTGATTCCTTTTCCCCTAAAATTTAATTTTTTCCCCAAAAAATTGGTCACGTGGAATTTTGGCATGATCCTGACCTCATATTCCTGTTGGAAAATGCCCATCAATGGGAAAAATCCAGGATTATAAGACATAAAATGAGCCCTGAACATTTGGAAATAATTTTGGGGGGCATTTTCTAAAAAAAAAAAGGGCGAAAAAATTATAAATTCATGATTACAAGAAATCGTTAATACATGTGCTGAGCGCAAAAAAAATCCTGCACACTGACAAAAAAAATAATAATCATTCCTGCACGTAGAGTGCAAAAAATCATAAATCTGTGCTTGTAGAGGGCAAAAAAAAAGATGATTTTTTAAACACAGAGGGCAAAATTTATAAATTGATGTGTGAGGTGCAAACAAATCAGGAATTTGTCCCCACAGAGGGTGAAAACTCATAAATTCATGCAAATGGAAAAAATATTTCAAATATTTGCATATAGAATGTGACAAATTCAAATTCATGCCTACAGACAAACAAAAAAAATAATGAATTTGTGCAGAGAGAGGGCGATAAATCACCGATTTGTGTATATGGACACAAAAACCCCCAGAAAATTGTGTATGCAGAGGGCAAAAATTTGTGAATTCATGCACCTAGAGTGAAAAAAAAATACACCCAAAAAACCCCAAACTCTAAATTAATGCACCAAGAGGCAAAAAAATTGCTGAATTTTTTGAATTTTTTCACATCGAGTCCAAAACCTGCTGAACATCCGCGGACACCTGCGAGAAATGAAGAAGACACGGGAGTTGCAGTGTCTCGGCTGCCATTTTATTGCTCTGGTAGAGGTTGACGCGTCCCGCCATGCGGCCTTGCCCTCCGCGTGCAACGCAGGAGATAACAATGGGGACAATGGGGATGATGGGGACAATGGGGATGGTCCCTCTGCCCCAGGCACCTTGATTTATCTGTGAGAAGAACCTAAGAGGAGGAAACAGTTTCCCAAGCAATTCTCAAATTTCCCTTTTTTCTTGGTTCTCTCCCCAAAAATAACCTTCAACTTACAACCAGCAGCTGTTGCTGCTGGCAGCCTTGGGTGCCTCTGTGGGGACTCCCGTCACCTTAAAGTCATCCACCTGGAAGACCCAACGCCCTGGCACGTTGACATTGGAGGTCATGGTGATGTTGATGATGGCTTCGGTCTGGGAGCCAGGGATGTTGTAGTAGTTGGTTTCATCTCCACTGTTGAAGCCAGCCTGGAGAAAGGTCCAAAATGGAGGGCTCAGACCCCACCCAAGGGGTTGACAGCATGGGACAGCCTCCTGCTGGTGGTGGTGATGTCCTCAAAAAACACGATGGGCCAACCTTCAGTCTTCGGGGAAGCTCGTGGTGTCTCCCCCCAAATGTTATGGGCTAACCTCTGACCTTTGTCATCTTTGTCCCCAGAAGACGACGTGGGACCGCCTTCTACCATGAGCAAGTGCAGTGCTTTCCCCCTCCAAAATGTTGTGGGCCGACCTCCAACCCTCATCATCATTGGCCCCAGAAGGTGGCCTCCTACCGTGAGTGAACCTTTTGTTTTCCCCTCAAAATGTTGTGAGCCACCATCCTACTGATGGCATTGCTCTCCCCCCCAAAATGGCATGGGCCACCTTCCAGCCTTGGATGAACCTGGTGTTGTCCCCCCAAAATGTTATGGGCCAACCTGTCTTTGGCATTGTCTTCTACCAAAAAAAATGTTGTGCCAAAGTCCCACCTTCACTGTTGTTTTCCCCAAAAAACATTGTGGGCCAAAGTCCTACCTTCACCTAACCTGCTTTTGTCACCAAAAACCATGACTGGTCAAAACCCTCCCACGTTCCTCCCCCCTCCCCATCCCATTTCCCTCTGCTTTTCCTTCAGCCTCACGTACGTGGGCTGGAGTGCCTCCAAGACCTGTTTCAGGGTCACCGTCGCTTGCCGACCCTGTAGTCCATTGGATATCCCAGTAGTTGAGGATGATGAAGGACACCTTGGTGTTGGTGGTCAAGACAGCTTGGAAGGTGTTTCCCTGCAAAGAGGAAGGAGGAGTTGAAACCACCAGTGGTGGGCTGAGCAGGGATGGATGGGATTGAGCCCTGAAGCTACAGGCAGGTGTAGACTGCTCGCCCAGAGCTGGGCAAGGAAGCTGTCACGGTGAGGTGTGGTCCATCTGGGTTGGTTTTTGGGTGTCTACCTTCAGATGAGTACTTTTGGTGTTCTGCCACAGCCTTTTTCTCTGCTCAGGGTGGGCAGAGGAGCAGCCTAGTAGAAAAGCTGGCTTTCAAACACAGAGAAAACCCTTTCTTTTAATTAATTTACTTAAATGTATAGATTTATTTCATTATTTAAAATAAACCCCAATTTCAATTGACTGGGGAGTTGCCAGATCCACGTGGTGGCACCTAGCGATAGTCAAGGAG
This sequence comes from Falco punctatus, assembly GCF_963210335.1. Classification (NCBI taxonomy): domain Eukaryota; kingdom Metazoa; phylum Chordata; class Aves; order Falconiformes; family Falconidae; genus Falco; species Falco punctatus. The sequence continues at coordinate 32,094 of NW_027660332.1, forward strand.
GTCCACGGGGTTTTGCGTGTCCATCCATGGCTGGCAGGTAGGATCGAGGGGCTGGAGGACACGTGCTCACCTCAAATGTCATGAAGGTAATGGAATGGGTGCCAAAGACCAATGGATGGGTCATGAAGGCTGACGAATGGGTTGTGAAGGCCGACGAATGGGTTGTGAAGGCCAGGAATGGAAGGCGATGGCCAAGGAAGAGGTCGCAAAGGCCATCAAAGAGATTGTAAGGCCAAGAAATGGGTTGTGAGACCAACGCATCAGTTGCCAAGGTCAGTGAGTGGGTTTTGAAGACCAATGAATGGAATTCAAGGCCAACACAAGGGTTGCAGGTCCCAGAAATGGGTCATAAGGACAAGTGGGTCACGAGAGCCGATGAGTGGGTTGGAAGGCCAGCGCATGGGTTGGAAGGCCCGCACACGGGTCGCGCAAACGAATGAAGGGGTTGCGAAGGCTCGCAAATGGCGCAACCGCAGTGGGGCTCTGGTTTTGGTGGGCCTCAATCCTCAGTCATCTGCTCAATGACAGATTTGAGGCCATGATTTCGCTCCGCTCTCCAGAACGCGTCTGCCTGTGGCTCACCTCCATGCCAAGTCAGGGTGGTATAAAGGAATCTGGAGGCGTGTGGCCTTCAATCCATGAGTGTGGACCTTACCTTACTGCTGGTAGAGCCGTAGTAGGCCACGTGGTCCCAGGTGGCCACAAAAACCCACGTGGCAGTGTAGGGGATCTCGGGGAAGTATTGGTTGATGTCCTTGGTGGCACGTGCCAGCAGTGCCGGGTCGGTGCTCTCCCTGTAGTAGATATCTCCTCCCCTCACGTTGTCAACATCCGCCCAGTATGGGGTCACGAAGGGACGCCCGTCGGCCAGGGGGAAGGGGTCGGGAGTGTATTGCTTGACTTTGGAGTCAAAGGAGATGACGCCATTGTTGTTCACCTGCAGAAGACACCAAGTCAACCGCAACACGGCAGCAACCTCTGCCACGGGGTCAACGCCTTGACTTAGTTGTGGGTAACCTGGAGATGGACGCAGGATCCAGATGTGGTCTCACCACTGCCTTCTATGACCATCTTGGAGCTGTTTAGGTCACTACTGCATCTACAGCTCTATCAAAATGAGGGTGGTGACCTCAACTTGGCAGTGGACCTCTCCTCCACTGATCCAGGAGGGTGTAGGGCTCCTCCCCAGACCCACCAACCCTATGAGGATGCACCTTTGGTGCTTTGATGCACCAGAAAGTGGAATTTTGGCTCACATACGTAAAGTCTTTGGTACTCTTTGCCATAGAAGGTGAAGGGCACGGTGAGGAAGACCTTCTCCGATGTCCCATCGTCAAGTTTGGGGTTCTTCTGGTCATTCTCACCCGGACCATAGGGGTATAGCAGGAATGCTGCAGGAAGGCAGAAGCTGAGGTATCAGGACCCCCCACCGCCCCCCCCCCCGGGGACGCACCACCACCACCAAACCCTCCCAGCCTCATTGCATTTTGGGGTGAAACCCACCAGCTTTGGGATTCCTGACTCGAAATGGAGCCTGTGCTCCACGTGACCTAAAAATGGGGTGTCTGACGGGTGGGGGGATGGACCTGGGGCCGAAGGGAATTGCCCGGTGGGAATTGCAGGGGGTACAGGTGGATTTGGGGACAAACAGCATGAAAATCAAGCATCTGGTTTCAGCGTAGCTGGGAGGAAGCTTTGCTCCCTTCCTGCCTCCCAAAGCAGAGCAGAAACAACCCCATTTTGGGTGGAAATCTCATATTTTAGGGCAAGAACCTGCAAGGTGAATATCCACCTTTGTCTTCCTTCGGTTGGACGATCATCACGGCTCCTGGAAAAGAGATGGGGGAGGGGGGAATTAACCCAGGAGCACCCACCACCCATGACTTCTTCATCTAGCAGCAACCTCAGGAGGAAAATCCATCTTTTTTTTTTTTACCTACCTGACAGCAGGAGCAGGAAAGTGAAGGAAGGCTTCATCCCAGCTCCTGCAAAATCGCAAAAAATGTGGAAAAAATTTCAAAAATAACCAATGAGAAACTGATGAAGCAGCCCAAAAGTGCTCTGGAAGGGGAAGGTTTCTCATTAAAATCCAAACCGTCCTATTTTCACGGCGTTTTTTGCCCCACGGCGTGGTGGGGATGGATTACTTTGACCATTTTTGAAATGAATTTGAAATCCATTTGGACCGATTTTTAAATGAATTTGAAATGAATTTGGATCAATTTTGAAATGAATTTCAAATTCATTTTGATCGATTTTGAAATTAAATGGAAATTCATGTTGACCAATTTTGAAATGAAATTGAAATTCGTGTTGACCAGTTTTGAAATGAATTTGAAATCCATTTGGACCGTTTTTGAAATGAATTTGAAATTCACTTGGACCAAGTTTGAAATTAATTTGAAATTTATTTTTGACAAATTTTTAAACTGCATGGCTGGGAAAGTATCTTTTTTTATGGGAGCTGAGGACAGCCCGATTCCCCGAGGGTATTTTAACCCTTTACTCGCCCCACATTGCCCCCACCGGGGGTCTTGCCCCCGGGAATTGCCCCCTGCAGCCTAGTTGGGCATAATCAGTGGGGGAGGGGGTGAAAAACTAAACCCCCCCAGGTGTTTTCCTGGCTGGAAAAAGAGAAACTGGGGCAAGACAGAGGATGTGTGACATGGATGTGAGGAGCCCCCACTCACCAGACTTGGCATTTTGGCAGAATGGTGCAAAATTTTGTGGGTTTTGCACAATCAACTTCTGAGCCGGAGCAGCACCGAGTCGGGGGGGGGGGGGGGGGGGGCGCTTTGGTTTGGTGTGATTCATAAGCCAGACGCAGTGAGAGCAATGTCTCAAAGCCACGCGATGCAAGCAATATCTACACACAGTGAGAGCAATCTCTCAAAGCCGCGCAGTGCAAGCAATATCCACGCGCAGTGAGAGCAACAGCTCAAAGCCACGCAATGCAAGCAATATCCACGCACAGGGCGAGCAACGGCTCAAAGCCGCGCGGTGCAAGCAATATCCACGTGCAGTGAGAGCAATGGCTCAAAGCCACGCAGTGCAAGCAATATCCACACGCAGTGAGAGTGATGGCTCAAAGCCACGCAGTCCAAGTGATATCCACGTGCAGTGAGAGCAATGTCTCAAAGCCATGCAGTGCAAGCAATATCCCTAAGGGGGCGAGGGACACTGGCAATGGAAATAAAATCTCTTACCTTGGTACCTCCCTGCGTCCCGATTTCCCCAGGAAAAGGTGAGGCGAGGAGGCACCGCCACGAGCTCAGGCATGAAGAAAATGAGTTTATGTCACATCCTCCCCCTTCTTTTAACATGTAGCCCTCTTGGCCCCCCTCCACCGTGTAAAAAAAACCCAACGTGGATCCGCGCTCAGGCAGCCGCGGTCTCCGGAGGGTCAGATTTTGGGGCCATGGAGACCTTTGGCTCTGCCCGATGTTTTTTGACCCCTAGATAAGGATTTGGCCAGGAGACACGGGGGGGTGAGGGGGTGGGGGGTGCGCTTGCAGTTCCCAGGAATTCCCAGAAGGCATTTCTGCAACTCATGTCAGAAAAAAACACTGTTGTCCCCACACCCCCACACCCCCTCCAGCAGCAAACGAGGCTGGGCAAAATGTGCTGAGTGCATAGTTTCCAGAAGTTTCCTGGGGTCCTGGGGGGGTCACAGCAGTGGGGGGAAGAGTGGAAACCTGGAAGGAGGCTGGGAGGCAGCTGGGGGATCGATTCATGCAACAGTATTTGCAATAGCGAAGAAACAGTAAATGATATTAGCAGGGATGGCTGCTGGTCCTGCACCCATTGCAATGTCTTCTGTGGGTTCTGCACCTGCTGCAACGACCCCTGTGGGTCCTGCACCCATTGCAACATCCCCTGAGGGTCCTGCACCTATTGTGATGTCCCCTGAGGGTCCTGCACCCATTGTGATGTCCCCTGAGGGTTCTGCACCCATTGCAACTTCCCCTGTGGGTCCTGCACCCATTGCAATGTCTCCTGTGGGTCCTGCACCCATCAAAACGTCCTCTGTGGATTCTACGCCCATCACATTGTCCCCTGTGGGTCCTGCACCCATTGCAACATCCTCTGTGGGTTCTGCACCCATTTCAACATCCCCTGTGGGTCCTGCACCCATCACAATATCCCTTGCATGTCCTGCACCCATTGCAATGTCCGCTGTAGGTCCTGCACCTGTTGCAACATCCTATGCGGGTCCTGCACCCATTGCAACATCCCCTGTGGGTCCTGCACCCATTGCAATGTCCGCTGTAGGTCCTGCACCTGTTGCAACATCCTCTGAGGGTCCTGCACCCATTGCAATGCCCCCTGTGGGTTCTGCACCCATCACAATGTCCTCTGCATGTCCTGCACCCATTGCACACATCTCCGGTGTGTGCTGCACCCATTGCAACATTCTCTGCAGGTCCTGCACCCATCACAATATCTCCTGTAGCTCCTGCACCCATTGCAATATTCCCCACGGGTCCTGCACCCATTGCAACATCCTCTGTGGGTCCTGCACCCATCAAAACATCCTCTGTGGGTTCTACACCCATTTCAACATTCCCTGTGGGTCCTGCACCCATCACAATATCCCCTGTGGGTTCTGCACCCATTGCAATGTCCCCTGCATGTCCTGCACCCATTGCAATGTCTCCTGCAGCTCCTGCACCCATCACAACATCCCCTGCGGGTCCCTCACCAGTCACCACGTCCTCAGTGGCCCCGTCGCAGGTGATGGCTGTGCAGTGACACGTCCAGGCTGCCCCAAGGTGCCCCAGCAGCTCCAGTTCCCGGGAAGCCGGGGGCAGGTTCATGACCTGACCTCCCCAGGCCGTGCCAGGACCTGCAGCACCGTGTCCATTCCTCCCCTTTCGCAAGATCCCTCTGACCCCGCACCCCCCCGCCCTTTTTGGAGCCGATTCCTGCTGGGATGGACTGGGGGGAGCGAGAGCACCAGGAGCGGGGGCAGGGACGTGGTGATAAGCTCGATCCAGTTATAAAAAGGAAGGTTTTGGGATTGACCCACCACGATTTTTCCACCCACCCCTGGATGTCCATGGGCGTCGGAGGGAACGAGGAGGGAAACTGAGGCAGAGAGGAGCCTGCTGGTAGGTGGGGGTGGGGGGTGGGGTGGGGGGTGGGATCTGGTTTTACTCATTTTCCTTCATTTTTCTTCATCCTCATGAGCCCAGGTGTATCCCACCTGAGCAGAACAAGGTGTGGGTGACACCTTCACACACACCCCCCCAAGCAGGAGGCCCAGGTGGGGCAAATTGACCCTAAAACTATATAAAAACGGGGTTTTTTCTCCCTCTTAAACTCTTGGAGATGGTTTTGGTGACACCCAGTGCCGTAAATCCCAGTTGGGTGCGTTGGTTAACCCCGAGAAATGTTGAGTGGTGGGACCACCGATAGCACACGGTGGGCAACCAGAAGCTCTGAGAACCTTCCAGAAGGTGGAAGTGAGGCTTGTCCTCGCCCCCTTTTTGACCCAAATTTTGGTGATTTGGGGTGGGGGGAGAAGGTTCCTGGGGGGGGTTGATGGCACGAGGGGGAGGGGTGAGTCTCAGGTGGCATCAAGGAAGGGTTAGGGGGATGGTTGGGTTGGACGCAACTGGGAAAACTGGGGGGGGGGGGTCGTTGGGTAGAGGGGGTTGAGCAGAATTAAGCCTCCAAGTTAAGTTTCCATGGGGGTGGGGGAAGGGAAAAAGTGTTTGGGGACAATGTCAGGCCAAGAGGGGGGGAAGGGACACCTGGGTCCCTTCTGGGCTCCTGCTTGTCCCTGGACGGCTTTTTCCAACCCTCCAAAAAAATAAAATATTCATATTTTTGATCTTTTTTTCCCCCCAGTGATGGGCAGGATGGTGCTGCTCCCCACCTGGCTGGCTCTTTTCTGTGGTAAGCAATGACCCCACCCCCTTCCCCTCAAAAATATTGAATTTCCCAGGCTTTGAGAGGGATTTTCACTTCAGGTTTTGGCACCGAAAATTCCTCATTCCCCATCTCTTCATGTGGCAGAAATTCCCCTTATCCCCTCAGTTCTCTCCAGCGAAAAAAAAATATTTTGTTTTTAACTCTTCACCAAAAATCTCCATCCCCCAAATTATTTTTGCACCGAAAAAGCCTCTTATTGGTTTAAGGAAGAAAAGAAAAAAAAAAAAAAAAGCCTTGATTTCCTCGTTTCTCGTTTTTTAAAAGAGAAAACAAGTTTCCTGCTTTGTAATGTCCCCTGTGTTTATTTCAGGTAAAAAAAAAAAAATTAAAAATTACCTATTTGGTGTTTTTTTCCCAGAAAAATAAGATCTTATATACTGGGACTTTCTTTTAGGAAGGGGAGAGGAAGCTCTTATTGCATTATCATTATTATCATTATTAACATTATTATCATTACTATCATCATCATCATCATTATTACTTTTTTATTATTATTGTCTTAAAAATTTTATTTAAAAAATTAAAATTTAATTTTTATAGTATTTTTAATCTTATTAATATTTTTTAATTTTATTTTTTGTTTAGGGAAAAGCCCTTGTATTTCTTTTTATTTTAAGAAAAAAGTAATTATTATTTACCTATTTATTTTTTTCCCCTTAGGAAAAAAGCCCTTTCTGGTTTGGCTACCCACCCCACCCCACCAAAAAAAAAAGGCTTTATTCCATGTATTTTCCCAGAAAAAAAGCCTTTATCACATTTTCTTTACCAGAAAAAAAGCCTTATGGCAGTATTTTTAAGTCAATAAATTCCTGGGTTTTTTTCACAAAAATCCACCATCACCTGTTTGATTTTCAGCCAAAACCAGTTATTAGCTTTTTTTCTTTCAGAAAATAAACATTTTATTCTTTTTTTTTAAAAAAGCCCTTATTACCTGTTTTGACTGTAGCCAGACATTGTTATTCCCTATTTTTCACCAAAACACCCTTATTTTTTGTTTTCTTTGGGAAGAAATGTGCAAATTAACTTTTTTACCAAAAAAAACCCCTTACTACCTGTTTGGGTTTTTTTGGGGGGGGCAGGGAAATATAGTATCAGCTGCTTTTAATTTTTTTTTTTTTTTTAATCAAAGAGCCTTTATCACCTTTTTGGTTTTGTTTCTAGCAAAAGCCCCAATTTCCTGGTTTTTTCTACCCAAAACTCCATGTTACCTGTTCAACTTTGAGCACAAAATTCTTACTCCCAGGTTTGTTGTTTTGTTTTTTTTTAAGAAAAAAAACCACAAAGCAATTTTCCCTGTAGGTTTTTTTTTAACTTTTTTTTTTTTTTGAACAATACTTTTCACCTATTCATTAGTCTCAGTTTTGGTGGCGGTTTTAATAATAAAATATATAAATTTATAAAAAAATCCAAACATTTTGCTTGTGGGTTTTTTGTTTATTTTTTCCTTAAGATGATAAACAGATATTTTTAACCCGGTTTGGTTTTTTTTTGGTTTTTTTTTAGGAAAAAGCTCTTCATTTCTCGTGTTTTAATAGCATTAAAAAATTTGAGGGTTTCTTTTTTTTTTTTTTTTCCCAGAAAAAACAAACAAACAAACAAACCACCACTTTATTATGAGTTTATCAGAGGGGAAAAAGAAAAATCTCCATCTCCTGTTCTTTTTTTCATTTAAAAAAAAAATCCTATCACTTCTCTTACCAAAACCATCTTACCTGGGGTTTCTCCTTTTTTTCTTTCAGAAAAAAACCCTATTATATGTATTTTTAATGAAAAAAATACTTAAATTTGGGGTTTTTTTAGGAAACGGTCACTGACCTAGGTGTGTTTTTTCTTTAAAAATATTTTTTTAAGTGTTGCTTCATTTTTTTATTGGATTTCTTTGCTTTTTTAAAGAAAAAAACCCTTCTGCCTCCTAGTTTTTCATCAAAAAGCCCTTAAAACCTGTTTTGTTTTAATCAAAAATCCTTTACGGCTCATTTTCTTTTAAGAAAAAGCCCACATTTCCCTTTTTATTTTCTTTTCCCCCAGCAAAAGACACTTACTTTTATAACCCTCAGCAAAAAAACCCTTCGTTTTATAAGACTTTTTACCAGGAGTTTCTGCAGCAAAAATAATATTTCTTTCTGAAATATTTCTGAAAAGTGGAGCTTTTTCAGGACTTTCTGCTGCAATTTCTGCATCTAAAAAAAAAAACCCAAACAATTTTCATTTTTTCCCTTTGGAGCTTTCTGCTGGTTTTCTCTGCAAAATGCCCTTAGTCCTGACTTTTTTTTTTTTTAGATTTTTTTTTTTTGGCCTTTCTATTACAATTTCTGTAATAAAACCCCTTTGTGCATTTTAGCAACAGCAAAAAAACCCAAAATAACCAAAACCAACCCAGAACGCAGCCACACACACAAAAAACCCAAACCAAAAGAAACCGCCAAACCCACACTCACTTTCCATGGCCATTTCTGCTGCAAAAAGCTTTTATTCCCCATTTTTATTTTTCAAGACATCTCAACTGTCCGTATCTGCCAGGGCAAAAGCCACCCTCATTCCTTAATTCCTTGTTCTCAGAAACTCTCATCGCCAATTTCTGCCGCAAAATCCATTTCCACCCTTCTGAAACCTCCACAGAAAAAAAAAAAATCCTTATTTTTATTTCTTTCAGAAGATCCTACAGCAATGTTTTTTTTCAGCCAAAACCCTCTCGTTCCTTGGGGTTTTTTTTGCACGACCTCCTGTTGCCAGTTTCTGTGGCAAAAAAAAGCGGCAGCCTTATCTCTTGATTTGGGTTATTTGGTTTTATTTTATTTTTTGTGCAAGAAATTTCTCCTATCATCTCTGCGTCCCAACCCCCTCAAAAAACAACCACCCCCCCAAACAAACCTAAAACCCCAAACCAAATCAAAAGCTAATAAAACAAACCCCCAACCCCCAAAACAAAAAAACAACCAACCCAAAAACAAAACAACCCCCCACCCCCAAAAGAAAGCAAAAAAACCCCAAAAAACCAACCAAAACAAAACCACACAAAAAAAACAAAACCAAAAAAAAGCCAACCCCCCCAAACCAACACCAAAAAATCAAGCCCCAAAAAACAACCCCAAAACAAAACAACCCCCTCAAAAAAAACCCCAAAACACCCCAAAACAAAAAAAAACTAAAAAAAAAACCCAAAAAAACAAACCAAACCAAAATCCAAACAAACAACCCCCCCAAAAAACAAAACCCAAAACAAAATCCTAAAAAAGCCCCCCAAAAACAAAAAAAATCCCCCAAACCCCAAACCAAACAAAAAACATGAAAAAACAAACCCCCAAAACAAAAAAAAAACAAAAAACCAAACCCCCAAACCCAAACCTAACCCAACCTAAACCAAAAAAATCCCCAAAATACCCCAAACCCCCCAAAATCCAAAAAAACCCCCCAAAAAACCCAAACCCCAAACCAAAGCAAAACCCCAAGAAAAACACCCAACCCCACAAAAAAACAAAAAAGACAATCCCAAAAAACCAAACCAAAGCAAAACGCAAAAAAAGAACCCAACCCCCCCCCAAAAAACCCGAAAAACCAAACCCCCAAAACCGAAACCAAACCAAAATCCCCAAAACAAACCCAAAAAACCAAACCCCAAAACCCCAAAATGAACCCCCAAAAACCAAACCCAAAATCCAAACAAAATCAAAACCCCAAACCCCCAAAAACAAACAAAAAAACCTAAAAAAAACCAAACCCAAAACCCAAACCAAAGCCCCCCCAAATAAAAAATACCTAAAAAAACAAACCCCCAAACCCAAACCAAACCAAAACCAGAAAAAACAAACCCAAAAACCCAAACCTCCAAAAAACCAAAATAAACCCCAAAAAACGAAATGCAAATAAAACCAAAAAAGAACCCTGTAAAACCAAAGCCCAAAACCAAAAGAAAATCAAAACCCAAAACCCCAAACCCCCAAAACCTCAAAAAAACAAAAAAACCACCCACCCCCCCAAAAAAAACCAAACCAAACCAAAACCCCAAAACCCAAACCCTCAACCCCCCAAAAAATACCTAAAAAACCCAAACCCCCAAAACCAAACAAAACCAAAACTCAAAAAAACAAACCCAAAAAAACAAAGCCCCAAAGAATCAAAATGAACCCTGAAACACCAAACCCCAAAACCCAAACAAAAACAAAATCCAAAACCCCCCAACCCCCAAAAAAACTAAAAAAGCAAACCCCAAACCAAACCAAAACCCAAAAAAACAAACCCCCAAAAAAGTCATGCAAAAAACCAAAAATGACCCCCAAGTAACCAAACCCCAAAACCCAAACAAAATCAAACCCCAAAAACCCCAAACCCCCAAAACCCCCCAAACCCAAAACCCCCCAAAAAAAACCCAAACCCCAAAATCCAAACCAAACCAAAACCCCCCAAAACAAACCCCCAAAACCCAACCAAATCAAAACCCAAAACCCAAACCCCAAAAAACCAAAATGAACCTCAAAACACCAAAACCCAAACAAAAAAAACACCCCAAAAACAAACCCCCAAAACCCCCCAAAATCAAAAAACCCTAAAAAACCCAAACCAAACCAAAACCCAAAAAACCCCAAAAAACCCAAAATGAACCCCAAAACACCAAACCTCAAAACCCAAACAAAAACAAAACCCAAAAAACCAAACCCCCAAACCCCCCAAAACCTCCCCCCAAAAAAACTCAAGAAAAAAACCCAAAACTTGCCCAAAAAAACCCAAAACTTGCCCCAAAAACCCAAAATTTGCCCCCCAAACCCCAAAACTTGCCCCAAAAAACCCAAAACTTGCCCCCAAAACCCAAAACTTTCCCAAAAAACCCCAAAACTTTCCCCAAAACCCCCAAAACTTTCCAAAAAAACCCCAAAATTTGCTCAAAAAAACCCAAAACTTGCCAAAAAAACCTCAGAACTTGCCCCCCAAACCCCAAAACATGTTCAAAAACCCCAAAACTTGCCCCCAAAACCCCAAAACTTGCCGCCAAACCCCAAAACTTACCCCAAAACTTGCCCCCAAAACCCCAAAACTTGCCCAAAAAACCCCAAAACTTGCTCAAAAAAAACCCCAAAATTGCCCCCAAACCTCAAAACATGCCCCAAAAAACCAAAACTTTCCCGAAAACCCCAAAACTTGCCCCAAAACCTATTTTCCCTGCTTCTCCCAGGCCTGTCCACTGCCACTTTCCGCGGCAGGGAGTTCCTGGCCGTCATCCCGCAGAATGACGATGAAGGCTCCAGCGCCTCCATCCAGCTCCTCCTCACCGCTTACGCCGACTCCACCACGGTGACGGTGACGACGCCACGTGGCACCTTCGCTGGCACCGTCACCCTCAGCCGAGACAAGACCTTCTCCCTCCGTGTCCCAAGCACCATGGAGCTTGTCGGCAGCCGCCTCTCCGATAAAGCCATCCTCATCCAGTCCACCAAGGACATCTCCGTCGTCACCCTCAACGCCAAGGCCCAGACTGCCGGCGCCACCGCCATCTTGCCGGTGGATAAACTGGGCAACAGGTATTACGTGGTGACACCGGTGGGAACCCGCAGCAGTGGCTTGAAGGAATTTGCTGTGGTGGCCGGGAAGACTCCAACCTCCATTTCCATGAAGGTCACAGGCACCTTCTACTACAGAGGGAGGAATTACTCCCCCGGCACCGTCCTCCACATACCCTTGAGCCCCTACCAAAGCCTCCAACTGCAAAGCACCCAAGATTTATCCGGCTCCGAGATCACGTCTGACCAGGCCATTGCGGCCTTCAGTGGACACTGCTGCGTCCAGACGTCCAGGAACTGCGATTATGTGGTTGAGCAACTTCTGCCCGTCCAGGCCTGGGGGACGGCCTACGTTGTCCCCCCCAACCCCTTGCAGAAGAAAGTAGACTTCGCCTATGTTGTGGCGGCCAAGAGAACCTCCATCACCTACAACAGGGGGAACGTGGCTTCCACTGAGAACATGGAGGCGGGGGGCATCCGCGTCTTCGAGGTCAACGAAAACTCACCGCTCTATGTCAGTGCCTCGGCCCCAATCCAGGTGCTTTTCTTCTTCACTGGCAACAAGAAAGGCTCCTATGTGCAAGACTCCTTCCTGGTCACCATCCCACCCATCTCCGCTCACTGCACGTCCTACCGCCTCAGCAGCCTGGATGAGTACAGTAACCACGCGGTCCTCGTTGCCCCTAACGCAGATGCCAGGACCATCACCCTCAACCAGAAGGTGAACAGGGCCATGTCCTGGACGGCCATTCCTGGCACAGACTTCTCCTGGGCCACCATCGCCATGAGCACCAGGATGAAAATCCAGAGTGCTGAGCACCAGCAGACACCCTTTGGGCTCCTGGTCTTCGGCTTCCGGCCCTACACCGGTTACGGTTTCACCGGTCTTTGCGCCACACGTAAGTCGGGCCAACGCATGGTTCCATCTTGCCAACGGCCAGGTCTTCTCAGTGGTCACCATTTCCCCCCCCCCCCCCCTCTTTTTTTCTGCAGCTTCTGCCATGTCTTCCTGTCAAGACTGGGGCTCCAGGGACGAGTGCACGTTGGTGGATGGGCAACACACTTGCCACCAAGAAACCTTCTCGACCTGCTGGGTCACTGGTGATCCCCACTACCAAACCTTTGATGGGAAAAGCTTTGATATCACGGGCACGTGCACCTACACCTTGACCAAGACCTGCGATTCGGATCCCACCCTGCCTGTCTTCAACATCGAGGCAAAAAACGAACACAGAGGCGTCCCGAAAGTCTCCTGTATCAGCTCCATGACCATCCGTGTCTATGACGTGACCATCACCGCGGTCAGGTCCGAGAATGGGATTGTGAGGGTATGTATGGAAATCTTCGAATCCAAGGCAATATTATGGTGTTTCACTGGAATAACGCGTTTCAGGATGATCTGAAGGGTCTTGTCCAACCAAAATGATTCTGTGATTTGCCGTGGGTCGGTGGGTGACGCTACTGCATGGTCGCCTCTTGCAGGAAGACACCTCAAAGCTTAAAGACCTCCATTTCTTGCCCCATGTTTGATGTTATCTGTGGTTGGTTGGGGTTTTTTTTGCCTCCTCCAGGTGAACAACCATCAGTCCCACCTTCCCATCTCCCTGGCCGAAGGGAGACTCCACCTGCAGCAGAAGGGCAAGTCCCTGCTGATCCAAACTGACTTTGGCCTGAAGATCCTCTACAACTGGGATGACCGCATGGTGATGAAGCTGCCCAGCAGGCTCGCTGGCAAAGTGTGCGGCATGTGCGGCAACAGCAACGGTGACCCCAGTGATGACTCCCTCATGCCCGATGGCAACTTGGCACAGGATGCCACGGAGCTGGCCCGCAGCTGGAGGGTGGCCAAGGAGAGCCACCACTGCTGGGACAGCTGCAGCGGGCAGTGCAGGCATTGCCCATGGGACAAGAAGGTGAAGTACCAGGGCGAGACATTATGCGGGTTGCTCACCCAGAGCGTGGGGCCCTTCAGGAACTGCCATACCACCGTCAGCCCCACCATCTACCTGAAAAACTGCATCTCGGACCTCTGCATGACTGATGGGCTCCACGTCACGTTGTGCCGAGCCCTCGAAGCCTACGCAGCCGACTGCCAGGAGGAGGGGATCACCATCCCTGACTGGAGGATGCTGGCGCGTTGTCGTGAGTAGCTCCCGGTTGGCAGGAAATCCTCCCCCCGGGTGGGCAGGGTGCTACAACCATAATTAAGGTGGGTGTCATCAAGGAGGGATGGGAATGAGCAGAAGACACAGGCATAAAAGGGAGATGGCATCAATAGGGATGTTTGTGTCTCCGCAAAGCTCTTGATCTCCCAAGCAAGGTGGGACCACCAGGGTCTTTTGAATTAGGCTGCACAAAGCTGGACCTGAAAAGGGCTGTGGGTCCCAAGCTTGCAGACTCATGGGCTGGAAAAGGTTGTTGCAACAAGTCCAAGCAGGAATCCCAGAAAGTCCAGGCAGACTCCAGAAAACCTATGTAGAAAGTCCAGAAGGTCCATATAGAAAGTCTGTGTAGAAACTCCAGAAGGTCCAAATCCCAAAGGTCTCAGTAGGAAGTCCATGAAGTCAGTGCAGACTCCCAAAAGTCTTTGCTGTAAGTCCAGAAAGTCCATGCAGAAGGTCCAGAAAGTTCTTTGAGACTTGGAAAATTCTCTGCTGAATGTCCAGCAAGTCCATTCAGAAGGCCCAGAAGCATGCCCATGCAGAAGGCCCAGGGAGTCTCTAGTGACTCCCAAAAATCTGCATAGATAGCCCAGGGAGTCCATGCAGACTTCAGGAACTGTGTCCAGGAGGTCCATGTGGAGGGTCCTGAAAGTCCACGCAGGCTCCACAAAGTACACATAAAATTCCAGGAGCTCCAAGCTCTTGGTGGTCTGCCACACCTTACGGCCAAGGAGTATTACCCCCACCCTGACCACAATGTCTCATCCCACCATGACCATGCAGTCCCATCCCACCATGACCACGCAGTCCCATCCCACCATGACCACGCTGTCCCATCCCACCATGACCGTGGTGTCCTGTCCCTTTGACAGCTCTCTCCTGCCCAAAGAACAGCAATTACACCACGTGTGGCCCTGCCTGCCCCACCACCTGCAATGCCGCCGCAGTGCCCACCGAGTGCAACACCTTGGCTTGCGTGGAGACCTGTGAGTGTCACGAGGGCTTCGTGTTGGATGGCAACGAGTGCGTCCCCCAGAGCGAATGCGGCTGTGTCTTTGAGGGTCTCCTCCACAGCCTCCACGAGGAGTTTTGGGCAGACAACACCTGCACCAAACGTTGCATCTGCGACGAGCAACACCAGAAGGCCATATGCCACCAGGCCAGCTGCCACGCTGAGGAAGAGTGCCGGGTGGAGGATGGCATCCGGGGTTGCTACCCCAAGAGATATGGGACCTGTGCCGCAGTCGGTGCCACCCACTACAAAAGCTTTGACGGTGCCGAGTTCATCTTCCAGGGCACATGCATGTACCAGCTGACAGGGTTGTGCAAGAAGACCCAAGGTCTGGTGGACTTCCAGGTGCTGGTGCAGAATGGCCGCCATGATGCCCAACTTCTGGGCTCCATCACTCTCGTCTTGGTCAAAGTCTATGGCAAAAACATTGAGATCAGCCAGGAACACCCCGGCAAAATCATGGTGCGTTTAGCAAATATTTATCTAAATTTCCATGTTCTTCCCTTTGCTCCTCACCTCAAACCTCCTCATCCAATTTCTCCTCTTCCACCCCCTGTTTTGTAATCTAATTTCCATGTTCTTCCCTTTCTGCTCCTCATCCCAAACCTCCTCATCCCATTTCTCCTCTTCCTCCCTTTTTTTATCTAATTTCCATGTTCTTCCCTTTCTGCTCCTCATCCCAAACCTCCTCATCCCATTTCTCCTCTTCCACCCCGTTTTTTATCTAATTTCCATCTTCTTCACTTTCTGCTCCTCACCCCAACCTCCTCGTCCCATTTCTCCTGTTCCACCCTCACTCCTCTTTTTTTTAAATCTAATTTCTACATTCTTCCCTTTCTGCTCCTCACCCCAAACCTCCTCATCCCATTTCTACTGGTCCACCCCTCGTTTTTTATCTAATTTCCACGTTCTTCACTTTCTGCTCCTCACCCCACACCTCCTCATCCCATTTCTCCTCTTCCACCCCCTGTTTTTTTCTAATTTCCATCTTCTTCACTTTCTGCTCCTCACCCTAACTTCCTCATCTCATTTCTCCTCTTCCACCCTCACTCCTCTGTTTTTTAGCTAAATTTCCACGTTCTTCACTTTCTGCTCCTCACCCCATTTCTTCTCTTCCACAATCACCCCTCTGTTTTTTTCTCGATGTTGAGTAACGCTGAGTATTTTCCTCCAACCACACCACTGAGATGATCCAGAGCTCCCAGATCTGTTTGCCCCACCAAGATGAGATTTAATTGACTAAACGTAAGGATCTCTACCTGAAGCTGGAGATCGCTGCATGATCGAACCTCCAGAGCCTCGGGCACCGTTCACCTCGAGGCTGGTGGCCAAAGGGTGTATTTGGGGCAGATGATTAAAACTGAAAAGGTTTCGTCTCCATAATTTATGTGCTTTGGTTGGAACAATTTTGGCAGTTGTGGCAGGAGACCAAGTTGCAGGTGGTGTGGAAACGTAATTTACCTTTACTATTAAGATATCAAATTTTAATTTTAATATTTTTTATTATTTTTTTTCTTTTGTCCCCAGATCAATGACCAGTTGGTCAACCTACCGTATCGCCACAAAGACTGGAAGATCTCCATCTACAGAGGTGGGCAGGAAGCGGTAGTAGAGACGGACTTTGGCCTCACCGTCACCTACGACTGGCAAAGCCAAGTCACCGTGTCAGTGCCGGGCATTTACGGAAACGCCCTGTGTGGCCTCTGCGGGAACTACAACGGGGAGGTGGGTGATGATATGATGACGAAGAACAACCAAGTGATATCAAACCCGGACGCCTTCGGGCACAGCTGGAAGGTGACCGACAAACAGGGTTGCGTCGAGCTGTCGAAGGTGACGTGTCCTACCGCCACAGCAGGGACGAGTTGTGAGATCATCATGGAAGCGGATGGACCCTTCAGAGCTTGTCACGCTCAGGTGGACGCCATCACATACTTCCAAGCCTGCACTCATGATTCCTGCCTCTTCCCGGACCAGGAAGATGTGATATGCCAGATTATCACCCGCTACACCGCTGCCTGCCAGGCTGCTGGCGTCACTGTCGAGAAATGGAGGACAGATGGTTTCTGCAGTAAGTTGGGCTAATTGGAGGAGGGGGGGGTGGCCTCCTGAGGGGTCACAAGCATCCAAGGGAACCCTAATCCTCAGCTAAACCCACGTAGGGACAAACCGGCAGTGGGAATCATCTCACTTCACGGTGCCTTATCCCACCCGAAGCCTTGGTCAGTCCCATCCTCTCTGTTCATGGCCAAGGCCCACAAACCCTTCCAAGGAACGAGATGTCTCATCCAGCTACGATGGGTCGAATAATTTAGCCCCATTAAGCATCGATTTCTTCTCATCGGCTCAAAACAAGAGGGCCAATCACCTGGATCACTCACAGGGCGAAACACACGAGATGCACCAAAAAAGTTCTAAATGGAGAGGAACCCTGCCTGAACCTTGATGAGGGACCAAACACGGGAGAGATTCTGTTGCTTGAGGGAACGTCCTCATGGTGGGATGGTCACCTGCATATGGTGAACCTCATCGCTGGGCACAATTGTGCCCCTTAATGGCAGGAAAATTGCAGGATGCAGCTCGTAATGTCCTTGCTCCTAACGACTCCCCTTGTCTCGCGGCAGGTATTTCATGTCCTGCCCACAGCCACTACGAGATCTGCGCCCAGGACTGCAGCGCGACTTGCAGCAGTGTCTACGCCCCCATGAAGTGCTCACAGCAGTGCAGGGAGGGCTGCGTGTGCGAGAAGGAGTTCGTCTTCAGTGGCGATGAGTGCATCCCCATGTCCCAGTGTGGCTGCCTGCATCAGGGCTTCTACTACAAGGTGGAGGAGACCTTCTTCCCCACCAAGCAGGAGAAATGCCACTGCCGGGTTGGTGGCACCGTGGAATGCGAGGAAGTTTCTTGCCCTGGCAGTGCTGAAGGCAAAGTTGTTGATGGTGTCTTACAATGCCCATCGGCTGAGCTCGGGGTCTGCGTGGCCACCGGTGACCACAACTATCTCTCCTTCGATGGGGTGGCTTTCAACATCTCAGGCACCTGCTCCTACATCCTCACAGAGACCTGCGGTGCAGACGATATTGAACCGTTTGTTGTGAAAATCAAGAAGGATGCCCGGCAGAAGAGGAAGGTCTCTGGCATCCAAGCGTTGTCCCTTGAAGTCTATGGGCTCACACTGACCTTGACGAAAGGCAAGACGGGAGCTGTCATGGTAAGGCTTCATGGTCCACCTCTTTCTGGGTGCAAGCACGCCAGTGGCAAAGTCTACAGGCTCATGTTGACTTTGCCATGAGGTCAGAGGGACGTGGTCGCGGCAGGTCCACACGTGGTGGCCCACCTCTTCTAGGGTGCAACCATGCTGATGTCAAAGTCTACAGGCTCATGTTGACTTTGCCATGAGGTGAGAGGGACACGGTCTCAGCAGGTCCATGCATGGTGGCCCACCTCTTCTAGGGTGCAATCATGCTGATGTCAAGAGTCTATGGGCTCCTGTTGACCTTGACACAAGGCGAGGTGGGAACCACCACAGCCAATCTGTGCTTTGGGGTCCATCTCTTGGAGTGCAAACGTTTTGGTGATGCCTACAGGCTCGCATTGACCTTGGTGTGAGGCAACAAGGGACCTGTTGTGGTGGGTCATGAGCCACAGCTGGACCCCTTTGTGGTGGCAAGTGTGCCAGTGTCAAGGTCTACAGGCTCATGTTGACTTGGGTGTGAAGCAAGAGCTGCACGGTCACAGTCATGTTTTGTGGTCCACCTCTTTGCGGTTGCAAGCACAGCATCCCAAAAAATTATTTTCCTGGGTGGAGGGGAGACCTCACCCCTGTCTCCAAGACAAAGCCATGCTCATCCCCACTTTGCCTTCCAGTTTCAAAGTGGGAGCCATAAATTCATTAACAGGTCTCTTGGAAGGTGTTTCCCCCCCGTGTTTTTTGCTCCTACCTCCTTAGCCTTCTCCTCCTGGCATCCCTGAGGCTCATTGGAGGATTTCTTTCTCCCTGTCCCAGGTGAACTCCATATCCTACCACCTCCCGGCCATCCTGAACGAGGGGCAGGTCCAGGTGCACCAACACGGGACAGGCGTCCTGCTTCAGACTGACTTCGGCCTCGTCCTACGCTATGACTTCCACCACCACGTGACTGTCACAGTCCCTCAGGGCTACCAGGGCTACCTTTGCGGGCTCTGTGGCAACTACAACGGGCAACTCAATGATGATTTCCTCCTCCCCAGTGGCCAAAATGCCCCTGACATGAAAGCCTTTGGCTCTGCCTGGAAAATGCCTGATGTGCCTTGCAGCGATGACTGCTCCAGGGATGACTGCCCTGCCTGCACGGTGCAGAAGCAGGTGGTCCTCCAGAAACCAAACTACTGCGGCATCCTCACGGTCCCAAAGGGCCCCTTCGACTCCTGCCACAATATCATTGACCCAACCCTCTATTTCCAAGCCTGCCTCCACGACCTCTGCCTCACTGAAGGGGACACCCATGTCCTCTCCCAGAGCATCCAGAGCTATGCCACCGCTTGCCAAGACGCCGGCGTCATCATTGACACTTGGAGAAGACCGCCTTTCCGTCGTAAGTGGGGGTTGCGGGTGGGGAACCTCCTCTTTGGCTGGGAAGTTGCACCTCGTTAGAATTAATTAGGGAAAATAGGCCAGGCTTTAGAATTTATTTGGAAGGGGCGTTGGGGCCAGGTGTCTGCGGTGACCACCTTCTGTGCAAAGGGTGATGAAAACACTGCTGTGGGGTGGGGAGGGCGATGGTGGCGTGCAAATAATCGCAACCAGGAAAAGCCAACGCAAGGAGGCGTGTTTTTGGTGGTGTTGGGGGATAAAGGAGGAAAGCCAACGCAAGCGCCAAGTGGGTGTGTTGTCATCAGTGTTTTGGACAAGCAGAAGACAATGCCGGTGTCAACCACAGGAGCCTTTTTGATCGCATTTGCAGCGAGTGGGAAAAGTCAACAGAAGCACCAACCAGGCGCATGTTTATTGGTGTGGGGTGTGGGCGGGAAGAGCTGGCACAAAGGAAAATTCATCTCGTTGACACCTGATTTGGCTGGTCCCACTCCTTCTCCAACCTTGCGCTGGCACCGCTTTTCCACCCAACGTTCAGCCTTGGGTTTCTTGTCCTTTTCATTCCAGCCCTCAGCTGTCCGGCCAACAGCAGCTACTCCCTCTGCTCCAACCTCTGCATCAACAGCTGCGCAGGGCTGGTAGATGCCTCCAAATGCCCCAAAACCTGCGTCGAAGGCTGCCGCTGCGATGAAGGGCTCGTCTTTGACGGGCAAAGCTGCGTTTCTGAGGACAAATGTGGAGGTTTTGTGGATGGGAGATACTACAAGGTAACGATCTCCTGAGCTTAGTTTAGGTTTATTGGGTTTTTTTAAATATTTTCCTCCTGCCTGCCCTTCAGCACATCGCTCTAAAGGGTATGCATCTGCAGCCCAAAGCTCCTTGCAGAAACAAAACAAAAATTCCCCTCTGCCGAGAGATTCTGGGGTTACCTACGAAGAAATTTGGGGCATTTCCATCTCTCTTATCACTTGACGTAACAGTGCTAGCGCCGATGAGGATGCTCAGATAGTAGCCATGCTTTCCACAGCTGAAGGTGCTAAATAACAACATAATTTTCCTTCAGAGGAGGTGGAAGAGGGCAAAGGGATGGTTGGGGGTTTTTTTCCTGCATTTTTTTTTCATGCAACAAAAGCAACAAATTCCTCAATATGCCATTTGCTTTTTCTCCCCTTCCACAATTTTTTACGGATTTACATGCCACACAGTTTGCTCTTCCCACTGTAATGCTTCGCAACCTCTTGCCCCGCAGCCCTATGAAACGGTCTTGAAGGACAACTGCCAGCAGCGCTGCATGTTTGTCCCCAGCAAAGGCTTGTCCTGCAGCAGCCATAGCTGCACCAACGACGAATCTTGTGAAATCCGGGATGGGATCTTGGGTTGCTTCAATCAAAGTAAGGAAAGATGGGGTTGCTTGAGCGGAAAAAAAAGAAATCAAAAGGGATCTTGAAGCCAGAGCAGATCCTGCAGCTGGGCGGGGTGTTTAATTTTGAGGTGCAAACCCTCCAGCAAGGGGAGACAGAGGTGAGAGATCCCTCCTCCAACCCTGAGAAGGGGCCAGGGATGTGGTGGGAAAAATTTGGAGGAGCAAAGTGCTTCAGAAAAGCCACCTCTTGGCTTTGCATTCACTCACGTGTCCTGGTTGAACCATGGTGGTATCTGGTTCTTGAAGGATGCATGGGAGCTAGGGTAAGGATGAACCCAACCTCAAGATGTTTTTCCAAGGAATGGAGAGGGAAAAGACAGCTGAAAAGGGGAAAATTGGATTCAGTGATGGATTATTGTTGCTCTGATTTATGTCTTGGAGCCACCAATCTCCTGCCAAAGCCCAAGGGGGAGCAGAGGACACTTGGTGGAACCTCAGCCCTGGTGAAGATGCTTGGCTTGCAGGGATGGCATGGGATGTGCCCCTCACCAGGACACCTCCCATGGTTTCTCCCATAGTTTCTCCTCTTTCCAGACCCCTGCAAAGCCCTTCAGTGCCGGCCCAAGGAGAGGTGTAAGGTGAAGGACGGCCAAGTCAAGTGTGTCCCATCCCAGGTCAACACTTGCTGGGCTTGGGGTGACCCCCACTACCGCACCTTCGATGGGCTCGATTTTGACTTCCAAGGCACCTGCACCTACACCATGGCTGAATCCTGCGGGAACGACACCACACTGGTGCCCTTCAAGGTGGAGGGCAAGAATAACATCCGTGGTGGGGTGAAATCCGTCTCCTATGTCAGCTTGGCCAACATCAAGGTCTACGGCCAAGAGATCTCCATCCGCCAGAAGGAAGTTGGCAAAGTCAGGGTGAGTTGGCCCAAAATGGAGGGGAAATTGGTCTTTTCCCACCTCTTTTCTCACCCATCTCTTCCCTACCTCCTTTTTTATCCCTCTCCTCTGCCACGTCCAACACCTCTTCCTGCTCCGTCAGGGCCACCAGTAGTTTTGGCTGAATCGGTCAAACTGGAACGTGGATTTTGGAAGTGCTGGGATACGCTGGGAATATGCTGCCTTGCATGGGGCTACCTGAGGTGGTTTTCTGCCTCTTGGGGAAGCCCAAACCGCCAAAGGTGGCTGCAGTAGATCTCCAAGAAACCTCAAAGTGGGTGGGACCACCCCCCTGGGAGGTTTGTGGTGGCAGCCAGTGCAGGCGAGGTGGGTAAGGCAAAAGCAAAGCCTGATGCAGGCAGTGATGTTGACGCAGGCAGTGATGTTGACGCAGGCAGTGATGTCGATACAGGCAGTGATATCATGAAACTGGGGAGGTTTTGACACACAGAAGCTCCTGACAAGGGTTGTCCCCAAGTGTGGATCTTGCCCAGAGAGCGCAGAGCTCATGGTTGCATGCTGCGATGGTGGCAGCTCCCTGCAGTGGGTGATTGCACATTGTAGCAGTGCCGCAGCAGCAACTGCCTGCTGCAGCGGGTGACTGCGTGCTGTGGTAGTGCTGCAAGACTTACTGCACACCCTAGTGAATGGTTGCATGCTGCAGAAGTTGCTTGCACGCTGCAGCAGATGGTTGCATGCTGCAGCAGGCAGTTATGCTCCTTGACACCGCTTGCACACCATGGCGGGCTGGGACACTATCGCATTGCACCCTGCAGCATGCACGTAAGCAGGGATTCCATGTCCCCAGCCTTGCTGCAGCAGGTTGCAGGCTGCAGTAGAAATTGCACACTGCAGCATTGCTGGGGGGGGGGGGGAGTTACGTGCCACTGTATCACTGCAATGGGGCATTGTGTGCCGTAGTGGGCAGCTGCGGAAAGACATTGCACGCCGCTGTGAAGTGGTTGCATGCCGCTGTGTCCCCACGGCAAGGCAGCTGTGTGCTGCAGCACCCCACTAGCGATTGACTGCTGCAGCGAGCGACTGCACGCCACAGCAAAGGGGTGGCACACAGCAGGGAGCAGCGGCTGCAGAGGCAATTGCATGCCGCAGCGAGGGGGTTGTGTGCGGCAGTGAGCAGTGGCAGCAGAAGTGGTTGCACACTGCAGCAACGGTATGGCACACAGCAGCAAACAGTGGCTGCAGAAGTGATTGCATGCCACAGCGAGGGGGTTGTGCATGGCAGGGAGCAATGACAGCAGAAGCAGTTGCACACTGCAGCAACGGGATGGCACACAGCAGTGAGCAGTGGCTGCAGATGTGATTGCACGCCACAGCAAGGGGGTTGTGCATGGCAGTGAGCAATGGCAGCAGAAGCGATTGCACGCTGCAGTGACGGGATGGCAGGCAGCAGCAAGCAATGGCAGCAGAAGCGGTTGCATGCCGCAGTGAGGGTGTTGCAGACCCCGAGACCACATGGGTGCACGTGCTCAGCGCTCACATTCGCTGCTCCCCACTGGCAGGTGAATGGAGTGGTGACGCTGCTCCCAGTGGTCCTGGAGAACGAGAAGGTGCGGGTCTTCCAGAGTGGGCTCAGCGCGGTGCTGGATACGGACTTTGGGCTCCGGGTGACGTACGACTGGAACTGGCACCTAATCATTGACCTCCCCAGCAGCTACTACAAACATACCTGCGGCCTCTGCGGCAACTACAACCTCAAGCCTGAGGATGACGTCCCCCAGGGTGGCGGTGACCTCACCGCCGTGCTGGCCTGGGCTGAAGGCTGGAAAGTTCCAGACGATGACGATCCGTTTTGCTGGGATTATTGTGAAGGCACCTGCCCGGTGTGCGAGGAGGAGAAGAGGGAGCTGTATGGCGGCAACCAGTACTGCGGACTCATCAAAAAAACCTTCCAGGGGCCCTTCCAGGCTTGCCATGACATCGTCAAGCCCAAAGATTTCTACCGCAACTGCCTCTATGACGTGTGCATGAGTGACGGGGCGAAGCAAATCCTCTGCCAGGTGCTGGAGGCTTACGCATCCACCTGCAAGAAGCACGGGGTTGTCGTGCATGACTGGAGGACACCCTCAGGCTGCCGTAAGCGATGGGTTTCCTTCTCGCTCTGCGTGGTGGGGCGTTTTCTTTGGCAGAGAAAGGGAACATCTAGAACAGGATCAGGCATGGGAAGCGCTTGGGGTTATTTGCACAGAGGAGCGTCCAGCTCCAGGGTGTTGCACGTCGATTTACTCGGTGCGTTAACATGGTGCAACATCCAACTGGGGGGGGGTGGGGGGTGTTGCATGCAAAGCACTTGGTGCGTTCACACAGTGCTATATCCATCTCCCAGACACTGCACACCATGCGTTCAATGCTCTTCTCTCCATGCAAGACCCAGTCCCCGCGGTGTTGCATGCCAAGCACCCAGCACTTTCGCGCAGTGCAAATTCCATCCCTGGTGCGTGAGCTCTTCGTAGCACCCACGTGCTGCTGCTGCTGCTGCATTTCCCCCTCTAATTCGCCCCATTGCCTCCCCACAGCATTACCCTGCCCCCAAAACAGCCACTACGAAGCCTGTGGCAATGCCTGCCCAGCCACGTGCGCCAACCGAGACGCGCCTACCAACTGCATCCAACCCTGTGTAGAGACATGTGCCTGCAACGAGGGCTACGTCCTCAGTGGTGGCCAGTGTGTGGCCATGGCCAGCTGCGGCTGCACCCGTGATGGCCGCTACTACCGCCCCGGTGAAGAGTTTTGGGGTGATGAGTCCTGCCATTCTTGGTGCAAGTGTGACCCAGATTTGGGCATGGTGGTGTGCAAGGAAACCAGGTGCAAGGCAGACGAGACATGCACCGTGGTGAATGGCGTGCGGCGGTGTGTGGCCAAGACCCGCTCAATCTGCGTGGCCACTGGTGACCCCCATTACACCACCTTCGACGGGCGGCGCTATGATTTCATGGGCACCTGCATCTACCAGTTGGCTGCTCTCTGCTCTGACGACCCCACCCTTGTCCCCTTCACTGTCACTGTACAGAACAACAACCGGGGCAGCCACGTGGTCTCCTACACCAAGGAGGTCACCTTGAATGTCTACAACATGACCCTCAGCCTCAGCCAGATGCACCCCCAGAAGCTCCAGGTAGGGGAAGGTGAGGGGCTGGTGAGTTGCAAGGTCATTGCAAGGCATCTGGGTGGGCTGCATGGTCCTCGTATGGTGTTTGGGTGGGTGACAAGGTCATGCATGGCAGCAGGTTGGGTTGCAAGGGGATCGCGTGGCATCCTGGTGAGTGGCAAGGTCGTTGCAAGGCATCTGGGCGAGTTGCAAAGTTGTTGCATGGTGTCTGGATGGGCTGCACAGTTGTGGCGTGACATTTGGGTGGGCTGCAAGCACTTTGCATGGAGCCAGGGTAGGTTGCAAGCTCGTAATGTGATGTTCAGGTGGGCTGCAAGCTGATGGCCTGATGCCTGGTTGGTTTGCGAGGTCATTGCTTGGCATTTGGGTGGATTTCGAGGTTGTTTGGCATACAGCTGAGTTGCAAGCTGGGTGCATGACCTCTTGGTGTGCTTCAAAGTCCTTGTGAGGTGTGTTTGTGGGTTTCAAAGTCCTTGTGTGGTGTCTTGGTGGGCTTCAAAGTCCTTGCATGACATCACACAACCTGTGATTCCCTTCCAGCTCAACGGGATCCTGATGGACCTGCCCTTCAGCCATGGCAATAAGCTCCACGCCTACCTCAGAGGCGTCCACGGCTTCATCAAGACCGACTTTGATGTCATCGTCACCTTCGACTGGTACAGCTACGCCAGGGTCATCCTCCCCAGCACCTACTCTCAGGCTGTCTGTGGCCTCTGCGGCAACGCCAACGGCGACCCCCAGGATGACTTCGTGTTGCCCAGCGGGCAGCTGGCTGCCGACGAAATCCAATTTGCCGACTCCTGGAAAGTGGCCGACGTCCCCGGTTGCCAGGCCGGTTGCACCGAGAATTGCGAAGTTTGCACCGAAGCGCAGAAACGCACCTACCAGGGTGACAAACACTGCGGGATCCTGATAAAGAAGTGGGGACCCCTCGCTGCCTGCCACGACGCCATCAACCCAGCCCCCTACTTCAATGATTGTCTCTTTGACGCTTGCATCTACAAGGGGCATCAGGACATTGTCTGCCAGGCCATCAGCGCCTACGTCACCGCCTGCCAGAGCCAGGGCATCCGCATCAAGCAGTGGCGCACTGCCATCTTCTGCAGTACGCAGGGTTCAGGGCGGGGGGGGCGGCTGAGGGTTGCAGGTGCTGGTGCGGGCAGTGTATTGCATGCATGGAGGTGTTTGCAGTATTGCACGCACAGAGGTGTTTGCTGTATTGCATGCGCGTAGGCAGTTGGTGTATTGCACACACAGAGGCAGTCGGTGTATTGCATGTACTGAGGCACTCGGTGTATTGCATGCACAGAGGCGGTCAGGGTATTGCACACATGGAGGCAGTGAGTGTATTGCATGCACAGCAGTGGTGTATTGCATGCACAGAGGCAATCAGGGTATTGCACACATGGAGGCATTTGCTGTATTGCATGTGCATAGGCAGTTGGTGTATGGCACGTACTGAGGTGGTCGGTGTATTGCACGCGCAGAGGCGTTTGCTGTATTGCATGTGCAGAGGTATTTGCTGTATTGCACACGCAGAGGCAACCGGAGTGTATTGCACGCGTGGAGGCATTTGCTGTATTGCACGCATGGAGGCAGTCAGGGTATTGCCCGCATGACACTTCTGCAGCCCTCAGACCCTGATTTCTCTTCTCCCTAGGTCCCATCTGCCCCCCGAACCAGCACTACGAGCTCTGCGGCCCCCCCTGCCCCGCCACCTGCCGCGGGCAGCGAGAGGCAGAAGAATGCGACGACCCCCACCGTTGCACTGAAGGCTGCTTCTGCGACGAGGGCTCCTTCCTCAGTGGTGACACCTGCGTCACCTTGCCCCACTGCGGCTGCTTGCACCAGGGGCGCTACTACAAGGCGGGTGAGGAGTTTTACTCCTGCCCCAACTGCAGCGAGCGTTGCACTTGCAAAGCCAATGGGGCGGTGGAATGCCGACCGCAGGGCTGTGCAGCCGGCGAGGTGTGTGCGGTGCAGGATGGGGTGCAGGGCTGCTACTCCCACGAGTGCGGCCTCTGCCAAGTGCTGGGGGCCGTTTCCTACCGCACCTTCGACGGGCATTCACTGAGTTTCGCCGGCACCTGCACCTACACACTGGCAGCCGTTGAGGCTACCGGCCCCAGCGACGCACTGATGCCCTTCAAGGTGGAGGTGGAGAAGGAGAGCGGCCAGGGGGCACCCGTCATCCGCCAGCTGCTGGTCACCGTGCGTGGTGTCACCGTGGGCATGGCCAGGGGCACCTCGTGGGAGGTGACGGTGAGTGGGGCTGCTTCAGGGGGCAAAAACCATTGGGGAGGGGGGCAAAAACCACATGGGGGTGCAAAGCAGGGCATGCAAACGCATCTTTAGCTTGCAGATGGTCTCCTGGGGTGCACAGCAAGGGGTGCGAGCCCTGCTTTGGGGTGCAAAAACCTCTTTGGGGTGCAAGCTCTGCCTTGGGGTGTAAACCTTTACTTTGGGGTGCAAAATCTTTACTTTGAGGTGCAAAAATCTTTAATGTGGGGTACAAAAATCTTTACTTTGGGGTGCAAAAATCTTTACTTTTGGGTGCAAGCCTTTCTTTGGGGTGCAAAACCCACTTCGGGGTGCAAAGCAGGGCATGCAAACACCTCTTTAGTTTGCAGATGCTCTCCTGGGGTGCACAGCGAGGGGTGCAAGCCTTGCTTTGGGGTGCAAAAACCTCTTTAGGGTGCAAACCTTTCCTTTGGGGTGCAAAAATCCTTTGCTGTGCAAAAATCTTTGCTTTGGGGTGCAAAAACCTTTCCCTTGGGGTGCAAGCCCTGCTTTGGGGTGCAAATCTTTCCTTTGGGGTGCAAACCTTTACTTTAGGGTGCAAAACCTTAACTTCAGGGTGCAAAACCCACTTCGGGGTGCAAAGCAGGGCATGCAAACATCTCTTTAGCTTGCAGATGCTCTCCTGGGGTGCACAGTGAGGGGTGCAAGCCTTGCTTTGGGGTGCAAAAACCTCTTTAGGGTGCAAACCTTTCCTTTGGGGTGCAAAAATCCTTCGCTGTGCAAAAATCTTTGCTTTGGGGTACAAAAACCTTTCCCTTGGGGTGCAAGCCCTGCTTTGGGGTGCAAAACCCACTTTTGGTTGCAAAGTGGGGCGTGCAGACCCTGCTTGGGGGCACACACACACACCCGCTTCCCCCTGAATGTATTGAATAATTAATCAGTTCATCCCCCCTCCCCCCCTGCAGGTGGACGGCGAGCAGCACCTTCTGCCACTGACGCTGGCCGAGGGCGCTGTGACGGTGTCCCAGGAGGGCGCCCACCGGGTGCTGCGGGTGCGCGACGGCCTCAAGCTCCTCTACGACGGTGATGCCTATGCACTGCTCACCATCCCCGATGCCTACCGCCAGCGCACCACTGGCCTCTGCGGCAACTTCAACAGCGATGCCAGCGATGACCTCAGTGCCCCCCAAGAGCTGGGGGATGCCTGGGGCACCCTCACAGACACCTGCACCCACGGCTCCCCTCCCCCCACCTGCCCTTCTGACCTCCTGGGACCCTGCGCCTTGCTGACGGAGCCGACGGGACCCTTTGCTGGGTGCCACGCGGTGGTGACACCGCAGGAGTACCTGGAGGGCTGCAAGCAGGAGCAGTGCACACAAGGCACCAAGGCACTGTGCCACAGCCTGCAGGCCTACGCCGCTGCTTGCCAGGCCGCCGGCGGGCAGCTGCAAGAGTGGCGGGAGGCTGCCAACTGCCGTGAGTTGCGGGGGGAGCAGGGGGGGGCATGTGCCGCGTTGGCAGTTCAGCAAGGGAAAACTGGCTGCATGCGGTGGGTTGGCAGTTCTGCAAAAAGAAAGAGATTGCATGCACCACATTTGCATTCCCACAAGGAAAAAGTGGTTGCATGCAGCCACTGCAGCGGTTGCATGCAGTGGGTTTGCAGTTCTGCAAGGAAAAGCAATTGCATGCAGCAGGTTTGAATTTCCACAAGGAAAAAGCAGTTGCATGCAGTGGGCTTGCAGTTCTGCACGGGAGCAGTGCTTGCATGTGGTGGGTTTGCAGTTCTGCAAAAAGAAAGCAGTTGTATGCAAAAGGTTTGCACTCCCACAAGGAAAAAGTAGCTGCATGCAGTGGGTTTGCAGTTCTGCAAGGGAAAAGCATCTGCATGCGGTGGGTTTGCAGTTTTGCAAGAGAAAAAGCAGTTGCATGCAGCAGGTTTGCATTCCCACAAGGCAAAAGCAGTTACATGCAGCAGGTTTGCAGTTCTGCAAGAGAAAAAGTAGTTCCATGCACCAGGGTTGCATTCTCACAAGGAAAAAGTGGTTGCATGCAGCAGGGTTGCATTTCTACAAGGGAAAGCAGCAGCTGCATGCAGCGAGTTTGCATTTCTTCAAGGAAAAGTGATTGCATGCAGCAGGTTTGCAGTTCTGCAAGGGGAAAAAAAGCGGTTGCATGCACCTGGTTTGCATTTCCGCAAAGGAAAAGTGGTTGCATGTAGCACGTTTGCATTTCTGCCAGGAAAAGCAGTTGCATGCAGCTGCTTTGCATTTTTGCAAGGGAAAAGCAGTTGCATGCAGCGGGTTTGCAGTCCTGCAAAGGAGCCACAGATGCCTGCAGCTGCTCTTTACTTTTGCAGACTTGGAAGGTGGAAAAGCAGCTGTGCGCAGCTGTGCCTTGATTTTCAGTTCTCGGCCTGGTTCTGCAAATTTTAACCGGGGGGGGGCATCCCCTGCATGCAAAACGTTGCATTTTTTTGCAAGAAGCAAGAGTTTCACCGGTTCGATGGGCGCATTTTTTGCAAGGGGAGGCACTTTGCATGCAGCACCTGCCCCAGGGCGCTATTCCCTCTTGCCACGAGTCCTGCTGAGGGCTTTTTCCTGGGAAAAGGAGAAACTAAAGGAATAAACCTGCTGTTTTACCCCCCCCCGCAGCCCTCTCCTGCCCGCCCAACAGCCACTATGAGCTCTGCACCCGCAGCTGTGACCATGCCTGCGCCAGCGTCTTGGGCAGTGCCCCATGCACTGCCAAGTGCTTCGAAGGCTGCCAGTGTGACAGCGGCTTCCTCTTCAACGGCAACGAGTGTGTCGTGCCCGAGGCCTGCGGCTGCATGCACCATGGCCGCTACTTCAAGGTGGGTGCTGCGGGGGAGGGTTGCACCCGTGAGGTGTGAGCACGGCACCCTTGCACGCCCCGCAGGTGCTTGCACCCTTGCAAGGGGAGTGTTGCACTCTTGCACACTCTGTGGGTGTTTGCACCCTTGCAAAAAGGGAGTGTTACAACCTTGCACACTCTGTGGGTGCTTGCACCCTTGAGAAAGGGGAGTGTTGCACCCTTGCATGCCCCAGGGTGCTTGCACCCTTGCAAAATGGGAGTGTTGCACCTTTGCATGCCCCACAGGTGTTTGCACCCTTGCAAAAAGGGAGTGTTGCACCCTAGCACACCCCAGGGTGCTTGCACCCTTGCAAGGGGAGTGTTGCACCCTTGCATGCCCCATGGGTGTTTGCACCCTTGCAGGGCAAGTGTTGCACCCTTGCACACCCCAGGGTGCTTGCACCCTTGCATGCCCCATGGGTGCTTTCACCCTTGTGAGAGGAGCATTGCATTCTTGCACACGCAGCATTTCTGCACGCATGCAATGCTTGCAAGGTGCACATGGGTTGCACGCAGCATTTCTACACATTTGCAAGGAGCACACAAGTTGCACGCAGCCTTTCTGCTTGCGATGCTTGCAATGCTTGCAAGGAGCACACAGGTTGCATGCGGTGGTTCTTCCCAGATTTTGCCATCTTTGCACGGGGACACCGGTCGCAGATGCTGTCCCTGCCTGTCTCGCCTCACAGATCGCCCAGACCGTCCTCTCCCCTGACTGCAGCAAGCGCTGCAGATGCCAGGCGGCAGGTGGCATGCAGTGCCAGGAGGCCGGTTGCCCCTTTGGCAAAGTCTGTGGCATGAGGAACGGTGTCCGCACCTGCGTGGAGCAACTGGGACGTTGCCTTTTGGCCCCCGCCACCCACTTCGTCTCCTTCGATGGAGCCACCGGCACCACCGTGGCCACCGGCATCTACGTGGCATCCACCTTGTGTGACCCTCACGATGCCGCTTGGTTCCGGCTCTTGGCAGATGTTGGGGAGAAGGGGGAGCGGCCAGCTGTGGCGGCCCTGCATCTCTTCAGCTCCAAGGCCTTCGTCACCATCAAGAGGGACCAGAAGGTCTGGGTAGGTCACCCCCATCCTGCTGCCACCCAGAATGTCCCCCCTGCCCTTTGCGCTCACCAACATCCACGTGGTTTCCACCAAAATCCACAAGGTTGCCACCAAAATCCATGTGGTTTCCACCAAAATCCACAAGGTTTCCACCAAAATCCAGGTGGTTTCCACCAAAATCCAAGTGGTTTCCACCAAAATCCATGGTTGCCACCAAAATCCACGCATTTTCCACCAACATCCATGTGGTTTCCACCAAAATCCATGTGGTTTCCACCAAAATCCACAAGGTTTCCACCAAAATCCAAGTGGTTGCCACCAAAATCCATGGTTGCCACCAAAATCCACGCATTTGCCACCAAAATCCACGCATTTGCCACCAACATCCATGCGGTTTCCACAAAAATCTACATGGTTTCCACCAACATCCACGTGGTTTCCACCAATATGTTGCAAGGTCCATGGGTGGGGCTGTCCTCCTTGCCATCATCACCAGCTGGCCAAAACCCTTGGCCCGTCCCTTCATTTGGACTCAATTTGCCCTTTTCCCACCAATTTCCCACAAGGGAAGGACCTGCCTGCGTTGTCCCTCCTCCCACCGTCCCCTCCACATCTCCCCGCAACCACCCGACCCTTCGTTTTCCTTCAAATGGCCTTTTTTTCCCAAAAAATTCCACCTAAGCAAAGGCTACGAAGATGCCACCTTCATCCCAATGTCAGCACAAGATCTCCCGTTGACCCATCCCTTCATTTTAACCCAGCTCCCTGTTTTTCCCCGCAATTCCTTCCATGGGGAGCATCCACCTCTGCTTTTCTTCATCCCATCCCCAAACCATCTCCACTCATCGAGCCTTTCCTTCATTTGGACCAAACCAGCCCTTTTTTCCAGCTGTGGGCCACCCATGGGTGCTGTCCTCCATCCCACCCTCACCAAGAGATGTTGGCGCATCTCCTCAGCCATTTAAATTGACCCAAATTTCCTCTTTTCCTGGGTAATTTCACCTCAAGGAAGCACCCATGGGTGCCTACCTTCACACAAGACCCCCTCTCCCACCTCCACATGGGGATCCCAAATGGCCAGATCCCCATCCTGATCCCCAGCAGGATGGAATCCCACCGGATCAACCCTGGCTGCCCATCTCCATCCCACCTTCTGCCCTTTCAGGGCGCTTCGCCCCATCCTTACGATGGTGGGACTTCACCCCATGTTGGGTTCCACCACCCTGGAGAAGGACAGTGGTGGAGAAATGACCCAGGTCCTGGCGGTTTCATCCTGATTTATATTTTATTTTGATATTATTTATTTATTGAAATATTTGTTGCGTTGTATAGAGGCAGAATCACCCTCTTGGTGTCTTCTCCAGGTCAACGGGGTCCCAGCCAACCTCCCTGTTGACATCCCCACCATGGTGACCATCACCGAGAACGAAGGCACCATCTGGGTCACCCTCCAACCCAAAGTCATCATCGGCCTCAGCCCCGATGGCGAGATGATGATGAAGGTGGGGCAGAACCTGAGCAAACGCCTTTGTGGCCTCTGCGGTGACTATGACAGGGACGCAGCCAACGACCTCCGAGGACCCGACGGGAAATTGCTGAGGGACGTGGTGGCAGTGGCCAAGGCTTGGAGAGCACCCGACTTCACCAACGTGAGTGTCACCAGGTCTTCGCTGGGGGGATAGTTGGCATCTTTCATCTCCTCCCTCCGTCTTGGTTGTATCCCCCGTGGTCCTTGGTGCCACCACCGTGAAGAATCCTCCATCAGTTGGTCCCATCCCTTGGTATGACCCAAAATTTCCTCCCCTTTCCCCCCCCCCAGTAATTTCATCCAAGGGGTGTCCTTCACCCCCATCAGCAGACCTTCACCCATCACCCCATCCCATCCGATGAACCCAAATCCCCCTTTTTTCCCCCCGTTTCATACCAGAGAAGCCCCCTAGGTGCCACCTTCATCCCCAAGAGCTCCTCATTTTCATCACTTGCCCAAAAAAAGGGGAGGGGGGAGGGGGAAGCTGGGAAAAGGGGGGATTAACCTTCACTTTCCCCTTTTTCCACCCAGTGATGCAGAAAAATGGGATGATCTGGAGATCATCACAGGGAAAATGAAGGAGACAGCTGGAAAAAAAGGGAGATTTGGGGTTTTTTTCCCAAAATTTGAGGGGTTTCCCCCCAAAAAAAAATCACAAAAAAAAATAAAGAAGCCACCACGGGGTTTATTTTGCAATAAAATCGTTGGCACCAAGGAAAGGTGTCGTGGAGGCGTGAGGGTGGGGGTGTCCCGGATGCCTGGGGGCGTGGGGGTGGGGGTGGGGGAGGGGTGTTTCCCGGACGCCTGCGTCCCCTGCCAGCCCTGCCCTGCCGCAGGCGGGTGGTTTTTTGTCCCCCCCCTGACCCGTTTCAGTCAATATTTCCCGTCACGGCTCTGCCCATCCACACCTGGGTCCCCCTGGGGGGGGGGGGGGAGTGGAGTGGAGGGGGGGAGGGGGGGCACCCGGATGTCTTGGTGCTGGGGGCGGGGGTGGGGAGGGGGGGTGGAGCGGAGGAGGATCCCGGGGGGGAGGGGGGCTCCTCTGAGGAGGGGGGGGGAGGGTGGCGTTCCTGGAAACCTGGGTTCCCAGTCCTTCCCAGTACACCCCACTTCCCCCCCCTCAAAAAAAAAAAAATTCCAGTCTCCTCCAGTTTATCCCAATCCCCTCCATATGCCCCCTCCAGTGCATCCCAGCCCCCTCCATGTCTTCCCCCATATGTCCCCATGTCCCCACTCCCCCCAGTATGTCCCACTCCCCCCAAATGTGTCCCCCAGTTCATTCCATGGTCTCACCAGTTTCCCCCAGCATGCCCCCCCTCCATTGTCCCCACTCCCTCCCAGTGCATTCCAGTCCTCCCCTAGTCTGCCCCGCAGTGTCCCCCATCCCTCCCAGTGCATTCCAGTTCACTCCAAGGTCTCTCCAGTCTCCTCCAGTATGCCCCCGCCCAGTGTCCGCAGTCCATCCCAGTGCATTCCAGTCTCCCCCAGTATGCCCTCCTCCCTCAGTGTCCGCAGTCCATCCCAGTGCATTCCAGTTCACTCCAGGGTCTCTCCAGTCTCCCCCAGTATGCCCTCCTCCTCCAGTGTCTGCAGTCCATCCCAGTGCATTTCAGTTCACAGTCTCTCCAGTCTCCCCCAATATGCCCTCCCAGTGTCCCAAATCCCTCCCAGTGCATTCCAGTCCTCCCTCAGTATCCCCCCAAGTGTTCCAAATCCCTCCCAGTTTGTCCCAATGCATCCCAGTGTCCCCCCCAGCATGCCCAAGTACCCCTCAGTGTCCCCCTACAAGAGCCCATGGTCCATTCCAGTCCCCCAGTGGACAGAGGAGGAAGCACCCGAGGCCTGGGGAGGTGCCACCTGGGGGGGAGGGGTCACCCCCCCACCCCCCCCACCCCCCCAGGCCTGTCCCCTCCCTGGAGATAAAACGGCTCTGGCCACATCCCAGACACTGACCGGCACCATGGGACCCTGGTGAGGGGGGACACTGAGGACAGGAGGGGGGACATGGGGGCATGGAGCTACATGGAGGGACATGTGGATATAGGGGGACATGAGAAGGAGCTGGGGACATGGGGGCGTGGTAGGACATGGGGACATTGAGGAGTGGGGACATGAGAAGGAGATGGGGACATGGTAGGACATGGGGACATTGAGGAATAGGGACATGGTAGGACATGGTAGGACATGGGGGGCATTGAGGGATGGGGACGTGAGAAGAAGCTGGGGATATGGGGACGTGGTAGGACATGTGGGGCGTTGAGGGGTGGGGATATGACAAGAAGCTGGGGACATGGGGACGTGGTAGGACATGGAGGGTGCTGAGGGGTGGGGACATGGGACATGGGGGGCATGGAAGATATTGGGGGATATGGGGAACACCTGGACACATGGGTATGGGGGACATTGAGGGACATGGCGGTCATGGGGACATGGAGGGGCATGGGGACATTTGGACAGGGACATGCAAGGGATGCACAGGGACATGCACAGGGAGAGGGGACATGCAGGGGACACAACGAGAGACACCCATAGGGAGGGGTGGGCATGGGGACAGCGGCACCCGTGGGGACAGGAATGGGCATGGGACGTCTGGAGGGGACAGGGACGCAGAGGAGACCCATGTATGGGGACATGGAGGGGTGGAGGCACAAATGGATGGGTGAAGGATGGGTGAGTGGGTGAAAGACGGAAGGATGGGTGAAGGATGGAAGGATGGGTGAAGAATGGGTGGGTGAAGGACAGAAGGATGGGTGAAGGATGGGTGGGTGCAGGACAGATGGACAGGTGAAGGACGGAAGGATGGGTGAAGGACAGAGAGATGAGTGAAGGATGGGTGGGTGAAGGATGGCTGGATGAATGAAGCACGCCTCCCCCCCTCTCTCCCCCAGGCCTGGGCAGACGAAGGCTCTCCCCATCCTCCTCCTTCTCCTCCTCCTCCTGGGCCACACAGGTGAGCGGGGCCCCCTGGGGACATGGGGGACACCCATAAGATCCTCGGGTGACTCAGGGATCCATGGGGTCATGGTGAGGGGGGGAGGTGCACCCATGGGACCCCTGGGTGACTTGGGGACACTATGGGGACGCTCATGTGAGTGGGGACATGGGGAAGGCACCATGGGTGTCACCTGTCTCCTCGTCACCCAGCGCACCCCTCAGCCCCATGAGGGCCATCACGGGGGGCAGCTGGGGGGCGGGGGGTGGGGCGTGGAGGAAGAAGGGGCTCAGACCTGGTTTAGGGGGGTCCTAGGCCCATACTGGGAGGTTCTGAGGTGACAATGGGAGATCCCAGGCCCCTACTGGGAGGTCCTATGCCCATACTGGGAGGTTCTGAGGTGACACTGGGAGGTCCCAGGCCACTGCTGGGGGTCCTACACCCATACTGGGAGGTTCTGAGGTGATAACTGGAGTCCCATGTCCCTACTGGGAGGTCCTAGGCCCATACTCAGAGGTTCTCGGGTGACACTGGGAGGTCCCAGTCCCACCCCAGGATATCCCTGGCACATACTGGGAGATCCCAGGCCCCTACTGGGAGGTCCTGTATCCATACTGGAAGGCTCTGGGTGATACTGGAGTCCCAGGCCCCTACTGGCACGTCCTAGGCCCATACTGGGAGGTTCTGGGGTGATACTGGGAGATCCCAGTCCCATACTGGGAGGTTCTGAGGTGACACTGGGAGGTCCCGGGCCACTACTGGGGGTCCTGCACCCATACTAGGAGGTTTTGAGGTGATAACTGGAGTCCCAGGCCCATAATGGGAGGTCCTAGGCCCATACTGGGGGGTTCTAGGCCCATACTGGGAGATTCTGAGGCGACACTGGGAGGTCCCAGTCCCATCCCAGGATATCCCTGGCACATACTAGGAGATCCCAGGCCCCTACTGGGAGGTCCTAGGCCCATACTGGAAGGTTCTGAGGTGACACTGGGACGTCCCAGGCCCCTACTGGGGGTCCTGCACCCATACTAGGAGGTTCTGAGGTGACACTGGGAGGTCTCAGGCCCCTACTGGTGTGTCCTAGGCCCATACTGGGAGGTTCTGGGATGATACTGGAGTCCCAGTCCCCTACTGGTGGGTCCTGGGCCCATACTCGGAGGTTCTGAGGTGACACTGGGAGGTCCCTGTCCCACCCCAGGATATCCCTGGCACATGCTGGGAGATCCCAGGCCCCTACTGGAAGGTCCTGCACCCATACTGGGAGGTTCTGGGGTGATACTGGAGTCCCAGGCCCCTACTGCTGCGTCCTAGGCCCCTAATGGGAGATCCCAGGGTGACACTGGGGGTCCTAAGCCCATACTGGAAGGTCCCCCCAGCTTTATACTGGAAGGTCACCCCCAGGACCACCATACTGGAAGGTCCCCCCAAGGTCCATACTGGAAGGTCCCCCAGATCCATACTGGAAGGTCACACCCAGGACCACCATACTAGAAGGTCCCCCCAGTTCCATACTGGAAGGTCCCCCAGGTCCACCATACTGGAAGGTCCCCTGCAAGGTCCATACTGGCAGGTACCCAAGGTCCATACTGGAAGGTTCCCCAGTTCCATACTGGAAGGTCCCCCCCAGGACCACCATACTAGAAGGTCCCCCCAGTTCCATACTGGAAGGTCCCCCAGGTCCACCATACTGGAAGGTCCCCTGCAAGGTCCATACTGGCAGGTACCCAAGGTCCATACTGGAAGGTTCCCCAGTTCCATACTGGAAGGTCCCCCCCAGGACCACCATACTGGAAGGTCCCCAGGGGTCCATACTGGAAGGTCCCCAGAGGTCCATACTGGAAGGTTCCCCCCAGGATCACCATACTGGAAGGTTCCTCAGGTCCATACTGGAAGGTCCCCCAGATCCATACGGGAAGGTCCACCAGTGTCATGGGGGAGGTTCTAGGCCACCATGCGGGTCCCAGACCCTCCGCGTGGGGGTCCCAACCCCCCCGCCATGGCTCCTTGGTGGCCACCCCTAGGTGGGCTGCTCTACCCCTTCGGGCCAGCGGCTGGGGACGAGGCCACCCCCCGGGAAGACGATGGGATGAGCCCTGAGATCCAGCTCTGGCAGCCCTTCTCCTTCTACGGACGCTCCCACCACTCGCTCTATGTGGGTGCTGGGCCCCATGGCGGGCGGGGGGGAGGGGATGATGTGGGTGGGGGTCCTCAGGGTGCTATGGGGTGTGGACACCATGGGGGGGGAACCTGAGTTGGGGATGTCATGGGTTGGGGACACCATGAGTTTGGGCCACTGTAGTTGAAGACATAATGTGTTGGAAGTACCATGGTTGGGGAGCACCGTGGGGTTGGGGCCACCATGGGTTTGGGGCCACCACGGGTTGGGCCCACCACAGGTTTGGTGCCACCATGGGTTTGGGGCCACCATGGGTTAGGTGCCACCATGGGTTTGGGGTCACCATGAGTTTGGGGCCACCACAGGTTGGGGGCCACCACGGGGTTGGGGCTACTATGGGGTTGGAGCCACTATAGGTTGAGGTACCGTGGTTGGGGGCCACCATGGGTTTGGGGCCACCATGGGTTTGGGGCCACCACAGTTATGGGGCCACCATGGGGTTGGGGCCACGACGGGTTTGGGACCACCATGTGTTGGACCCACTATAGGTGGAGGTACCCTGGCTGGGGGTGACCACAGGTTTGGGGACACCATGGGTTTGGGGCCATTATAGGTGGAGGGACACTGGCTGGGGGGCACCACAGGTTTGGGTCCTCCATGGGTTTGGGTCCTCCATGGGTTTGGGGCCACCATGGGTTTGGGGCCACCACAGTTGGGGGTCAGCATGGTTGAGGTCATCATGGTTGGCGATGCCATGACTATGCTCACCATGGTTGAAGACACATCCCTGGTTGGAGGCCATCACTGTTGGTGCCACCCTGGATGAAGGCCACCCCAGGTGGTGGCCATGTACCACGGGTGGGTCACCATGGGGGGGTGGTTCCTTCCTCCAGGTGAACAACAACGGAGTCGTGTCCTTCGGGACCGGAGTCCCGGAATTCACTCCGGAGCCCTTCCCGCTACCAGGCCACCGCCCCTTCGTGGCTCCGTACTGGGCCGACGTGGACACCAGACTGGGAGGAGATGTCTTCTACCGGCAAAGCCAGGAGCCGGAGCTGCTGGCCCGCTTGGCTCGTGACCTCACCCCAGCTGTGACCTCCTCTGAGCCCACCCCCAAGCCCACCTGGGCTTTCGTGGCCACCTGGTACCGTGTCTCCTTCTTCGGAGCTGCCTCCAAGAAGGTAGGAGGAGGAGGACCACAGCAATGGGTCACGGTGACGCGGTGACACCGTGGTGACATTCCCCCTTCCCCTCTCCCACCCACCCCCCAGGTGAACACCTTCCAGGCTGTGTTGGCCACTGATGGGGCCACATCCTTTGTCATGCTGAACTACGGGGACCTCCAGTGGACCACGGGACTGGCCAACGACGGCAACGCCTACAGCGGCCTGGGGGGCACGCCAGCACAGGTGGGCACTGGGGACACTGGGGGGACTGAGGGCACTGGAAATACTGGGGGCACTGAGGACACTGGGGGCATGCCAGAACAGGTGTGCGCTGGGGGGCACTGGGGGAACTGGGGGCACTGGGGGTGCTGGCGATACCGGGGGCGCTGGGGGGCACACCTGGACAGATGGGCACTGGGAGTGCTGGGGGTACAGGTGGGTGCTGGGGATTCTGGGGATATTGGGGGTGTTGGGGGCACTGGGGGCACAAATGGGCACTGGGGATACTGGGGATACTGGGGGCACTGAGGACACTGGGGGCATGCCGGAACAGGTGTGCGCTGGGGGTGCTGGGGGAACTGGTGGGCACTGGGAGTGCTGGGGACACTGGGGTCCCCACCACAGGACTGGGGCCACCCACCTGGGTGGGAGGAGTTCAGGAGATTTGAGGGGGAACTGGGGGAATTGGAGAGAACTGGGGAGGATTTGGGGGGGAATTGGGGGGATTTGGTGGGGGGATATTCATGGATTTGGGGGGAATTAAGGGGATTTGGGGTGAAATTAAGGGGATTTGGGGCAGAATTATGGGGATTTGTGCAGAATTAAGGGATTTGTGTTGAAATTTAGGGGATTTGGGGCAGAATTAGGAGAATTTGGGCAGAATTGCGGGGATTTGGGGTGGAATTAAGGTATTTGGGCAGAATTAAGGGATTTGGGGTGGAATTTAGAGGATTTGTGCTGGAATTAAGGGAATTTGTGGCAGAATTACAAGAATTTGGGCAGATTTAAGGGGATTTGAGGTGGAATTAAGGGGGTTTGGGGGTAAAATTAAGGGGATTTGTGGCAGAATTAAGGGATTTGGGGTGGAATTAAGGGGATTTGGGGCAGAATTAAGGTATTTGTGTTGAAATTTAGGGGATTTGGGGTGAAATTAAGGGATTTGGCGTGGAATTAAGGGGATTTGGGACAGAATTATGGGTATTTGGGGCAGAATTAAGGGGATTTGGGACAGAATTGTGGGTATTTGGGGCAGAATTAAGGGGATTTGGGGTGAAATTAAGGGATTTGGGGTGGAATTATGG
Source organism: Falco punctatus (assembly GCF_963210335.1). NCBI lineage: Eukaryota > Metazoa > Chordata > Aves > Falconiformes > Falconidae > Falco > Falco punctatus. Next base: position 71,914 of record NW_027660332.1, read on the forward strand.
GGATCTGGGGCAGAATTAAGATAATTTTGGGCAGAATTAAGGGGATTTGGGGTGGAATTAAGAGAATTGGGGCAGAACTGGGGGGATTTGGGGCAGAGCCATGCTTCCCCAGCCCCCAGTAGCTCCTGTCACCCCCCGGGCGGACCCTCTCCCCCCCCCAGGCTGGGTTCAACAGCGGTGACGACCTGCACTACTACAACATCCCGGGGTCGCGCTCGCCCGCTGTCCTGCGCGTGGGGCACCGGAGCAACGTGGGGGTCCCGGGGCGCTGGATATTCCGCGTGGACGTGTTCACTGCCACCGAGGGCCCCCCTGCCCCCCCCGAGACCCCCACCCCCTCGCCCTCACCATCCCCCACCCTGCGCCGGACCACCGAGGAGAGGGTGTACATCTGCGGGTCATGATAGGGACCTCTTGGGGGGTGGGGGAGGGGACACTGGCGTTCCCTCACGGGTTTGGGGGCCCGGGGTGGGGTCGGGGGGGAGATGTGGCAGTTGGGGACAGCTGGGTCCCCTAATGCCCCTCCCCCACCCACCCTGGAAGTACCATTAAAGCCTCGCCAAGCACTGCAGATGGGCAGCAACACGCGTGTCAGCTGTGTCACGCGTGTCCCCATCCCCCCCTGCAGCCCTGAAGGGGGGGGGACATGGGTGGCAAAGTTGGGGGGGGGCAACGGTTGCCAGCGTGGGGTGACACCGCCTGGCTCTGATGCCACCCAGGCCTGGTGCCAACGGGTGGAGAAGTGATGGGGGGGGGGGGGCACCCCCACCCTTTCCCTCCCCCCACCCGCGTGCACACCGGGACACCCAGTGACTTGGGGGACACCGACAGCTGGTGACACCCAGTGACCCCCCCAGGAACACCCAGGTCCCCTATGGGGGGGGGGGAGGGACACGCAGATGCCTGGGGAGGGAGGGGCACCCAGATGCCAGGGGGGGGTGGGGGGTGGGGGAGGTGGGTGGGCAGGGAGGGGCGGGGCAAAGCCAACAGCCAGCTGTCATCCCCGGTCTTTCTGTCCCTGTCTGTCTGTCCGTCCGTCCCGTCCCCTCCCCCCCCCCCCACCCGCTCAGGAATGTGTCACCCCTCCCCCCACCCAGAGGGGTCCCAGCAATCCGGGTGCCCCACCCCACCCCCCCCCACACACACACCCCGGACAAGCCTCAATGGGCCCCTTGTGGGGTGGCAGCTGGGGTCAAGTGGGGTCAAGGTCAAACGGGGGGCCCAGGCATGGGGGTGGGGAGGGGCACGAGGTGGGGGGGCTGGCGCGCGGAGGAGAACAAGGCTCCATTGAACCCATCCCCCATCCGAGGGGGGCGGGATCCAGGCGTCGGGGAGGGGGGGGGGGGAGGACACAGCCCCCATTGAGCACCCTGGGGGGGGGGAGGGGCACAGGTTCAGAGGGGGGAGGGGCAGGCATCCAGGCGGGGGGGGAGGGGGGGGGCACACAGGACCGGGGGGGGAGCACAGGGTCCGGGGGGGGGTGGTGGTCACAGGTGCAGAGGAGGGGGGGGTCAGGTCCGGGATGGGGGGGAGGGGAGGAATCCAGGTGGGGGCGGGCACGGGGGGACCCAGGCCTTCAGGTTGGGGGGGGGCTGGTATCCAGGCGGGGGGGGCACAGGGTCCATGGGGGGGGGAGGGGGTGTCACAGGTCTGGGGGGTTGTCATAGGGTCCGTGGTTAGGGGTCACAGGTTCTGCTGGGGGGGTCACAAGGTCCATAGAGGGGAGTGTCACAGGGTCCATGGGGGGGGTCACAGGTCAGGGGGGGGGTCACAGGTCTGGGGGGGTCACAGGGTCCGGGAGGGGGCCCCACCCCCACGGAGCACCCCAGGGACCAGGCAGGGTAAGGAGCAGGGGGGGGTGGGGGGCTGGGTGCGGCTCCTGGCACCTGTGGCACCTCCCCCCTCCCCGTAGCCCCGCCCCCACCTGGGCATGGCTCCCCTCCCCCCCCCCCCATTCCTGTTCTACCCGTTGCTGGTGCAGGGAGGTGAGATGGGCCCCCCCACCCCCCCCTTGTACACCTGGGTCCCCTGGGGGTGGCGGTGTCACCTGGGGGGGGGTCCCCTGGGTGTAGGGTCCCCTGGGGGGGAGAGGGGTCCCCTGGGGGAGGGGAGGGGCGTCCCTCCTTACAAGGGCAGGACTGGGGGGGAGGGACACACCCCGGCTCCGGGACCCCCATGTCCCCTGGGGTGACCCCCCACGTGTCCCCCCAGGGGACCCCCATGTCTTCTAGGGGTGACCCCGGCTCAGGGACCCCCATGTCCCCACCGGGGACCCCCATGTCCCCAAGGGTGACACCCCCCCATGTGCCCCAGGGTGACCCCAGCTCCGGGACCCCCATGTCCCCCCAGGGTGACCCCCCCCATGTCCCCCAGGGTGTCCCCAGCTCTGCAACCCCCATATCCCACCAGGGGGTCCCCCATATCCCCCCCCAGGGTGACCCCGTCTCCGGGACCCCCATGTGTGTGTGTGTCCCCATGTCCCCCAGGGGACCCCCATGTCCCTCCAAAGTGACCCCCATGTCCCCCCAGGGTGACCCCCATGTCCCCCCAGGGGTGACACCCCCCATGTCCCTTAGGGTGACCCCGGCTCCGGGACCCCCATGGCCCCCCAGGGGGTCCCCCCCAAGGGACCCCCACCCCTAAGGGTCCCCACCACCACCCCAAGGAAACCCCCCGAGGGCCCCCACCCCAAGACACCCCCCTAAGAGACCCTCCCCCCAAGGGACCCCCATGAGTGACACCCCCCCCCCCCCCCCCGCTAAGTGACCCCCACCCCTAGAGGGACCCCCCCCGAGGGACCTCCTCTACTCCCCCCGAGGGACCCCGCCCCCCCCAAGGGACCCTCCCCCAGAGGGACCCTCCCCCAGAAGGACCCTCCCCAAATGACACCCCCACCTCGGGGACCCCTCCCCCCCGGGCCCTCCCCCTAGGGCGCCCTCGCCTCCCACCAACGCCCCACTCCGGAATCCGCCCTGAGTCACCCACCCCTCCCCCACCCGGACGCTGCGCTCGTGGGGGCGGGGGGAGGGGGAGGGGAGGGGAGGGGGGGACCTGAATCCTCAAGGACCCCCTCCCCCCTTCCAGGGGTCAAAGTTCACAAGATGGTGTGGGGCACACTCAGGGTCCTGGTGCTGCTGGCAGGTGCTGGGAGGGAACTGGGAGTGACTGGGGGGGAACTGGGAGGGGGAACTGGGAATGACTGGGGGGAACTGAGAGGGAATTTGGGGGATCTGGGAGAGATCTGGGGGTAATTGCGAGGGAACTGGAAATGACTGGGAGGAGCTGGGAATGACTGGGGGAACTGGGAGGCAGAACTGGGGGAAGCTGGGAATGACTGGGGGGAACTGGGAGGGAATTTGGGGGATCTGGGAGAGATCTGGGGGTAATTGTGAGGGAACTGGGAATGACTGGGGGGAACTGGGTGGCAGAACTGGGGGGAATTGGAAGGGAACTGGGAATAACTGGGAGAACTGTGAGGCAGAGCTGGGGGTAATTGGGAGGGAACTGGGAGGCCGAACTGGGGGGAACTGGGAGGCCAAAATGGGGGGGAACTGGGAGGCCAAAATGGGGGGGAACTGGGAGGCCAAACTGGGGGGAACTGGGAGGCCAAAATGGGGGGGAACTGGGAGGCCAAACTGGGGGGAACTGGGAGTGACTGGGGTGAACTGGGAATTACTGGGAGGGAACTGGGAGGGAACTGGGAATAATTGGGGGGAACTTGGAGGCAGAACTGGGGGTAATTGGGAGGCAACTGGGAGGCTGAACTGGGGGGAACTGGGAGGGAACTGGGAGGCAGAACTGGGAGGGAACTGGGAAGAACTGGGGGTAATTGGCCGGGAACTGGGAATGACTGGGGTGAACTCGCAATAACTGGGAGGTAACTGGGAGGGAATTGGGAGGCAGAATTAGGGGCAATTGGGGTGACTGGGAGGGAAGCTGGGGGAACTGGGAGGGTACTGGGCCAGCTAAGCCTCTGCAACTGGTTTTTGCTCTCTCCCCAGTTCTGTCCCCAGTGAGAGGGAACATAGAGACCCCCGGTGAGTAACTGGGACAAACTGGGAGGGGGGCAGGGGCTGTACTGGGAATGGGAGGGGGATCATACTGGGGGGTATGTGATACTGGGAGGGGAGAGAAGCCATACTGGGGTGTGCGTGTCATACGGGGAGCGGGGACGAGCCATACTGGGAATGGGAGTGAGTGATACTGGGGGGGGTGTGGGTCATACTGGGAGTGGGGAGGAGCCATACTGGGGGCTGTGTGGTACTGGGAGGGGAGAGAAGCCATACTGGGGTGGGTGTGTGTCATACTGGGAGCAGGGAGGAGCCATACTGGGAATGGGAGTGGGTGATACTGGGAGGGGGTTGTCATACTGGGAGCGGGGAGGAGCCATACTGGGATTGGGAACGAGTGATACTGGGGGGGGTGGGGGGAGGTGTCATACTGGGAGCAGGGAGGAGCCATACTTGGAATGGGAGCGGGTGATACTGGGAGGGGGGTGTCATACTGGGAGCAGGGAGGAGCCATACTGGGGGGGTATGTGATACCGAGAGGGGAGAGAAGCCATACTGGGGGGTGTGTGTCATACTGGGAGCGGGGAGGAGCCATACTGGGAATGGGAGCGAGTGATACTGGGGGGGTGTAGGTCATACTGGGAGCGGGGAGGAGCCATACTGAGAATGGGAGCGAGTGGTACTGGGAGGGGGGTAGTCCATACTGGTGTCCCACCAGGGGACTGACCCCTCCCCCTCCCCACCAGATGCCACCAGTCCCTTCCAGTATGGTGAGTGGGACGGGGGTGACAGGGGTGTCCCCAAGGGAGGGGTGACAGGGGGGGCCCTGGGGGGGTGACAGGGGGGCCCCAAGGGGGGGGGTGATGGGGGGGGCCCTGGGGGGGGTAACAGGGGTGTCCCCAAGGGGGGGTGACAGGGGGGTCCCCACCGTGTCCACACCCCCCCAGACTGGCACCGCCTGCGGGTGACAGGGCTGGCGCTGGCCGCTGTCCTCTGTGTCATCGGCATCATCGTCCTCCTCAGTGAGTGTCACCTGGGGAGTGTCCCCGTGTCACCTGGGGGGGCCCCGTGTCGCTGGGGGAGGGTCCTCATGTCACTGGGGGGGGTCCCCATGTCACCATGTGGGTCTCTGTGCCACCTGGAGTGTCTCCGTGTCACTAGGGGGTGCCCCTGTGTCACCAGGGGGGTCCCTGTGCCACTAGAGGGTCCCTGTGTCACTTAGGGTGTCACGGTGTCACCTGGGGGGGGGGGTATGTCACCTGGGAGTCCCTATGTGTCACTAAGGGGAGTCCCCATGTTACCAGGGGTGTCCCCGTGTCACCAGGGCGGTCTCTGTGCCACCTGGAAGGTCCCAATGTCAATGGGGAAGATCACTTGGGGGGTCCCTCTGTCACCCGGGGGGTGGGGGTGGGGGATGTCACCTGGGAGTCCCCATGTGTCACTGGGGGGGTCCCCATGTCACTGGAGGGGAGTGTCCCCTTGTCACCAGGGGTGTCCCATGTCACCGGGGGGGCCCTGTGTCACTGGGGGTGTCCCCCATGTCACTAAGGGGTCCCTGTATCATTTGTGGGGGGTCCCCCTGTCACCTGGGGGGGGGAGTATGTCACCTGAGAGTCCCCATGTGTCACTGGGGGGGGGGGTCCCTGTGTCACTAGGGGGTCCCTGTGTCCCTTGGGGGGGAGTTCCATGTCACTAGGGGGGTCTCTGAGGAATCCCCTGGGTTCGATGTCCCCTGGAGGGGTGGCATGTCACCCCTCCCCCCCAGCTGTCCCCTCTGACGTCCCCTGCAGGTGGGAAGTGCAAGTGCCGGAGCAAAGCCAGGTGGGACAGGAGGGGACATGGGGGGGACATGGCGGGATGGGGGGGGGGGGGGGGCACAAGGGTGTCACCAGGGGAGGCGGCAGGGATGTCCCCAAGGGGGTGGCAGGGAGGTCCCCAAGGGGGAGGGCAGTGGTGTCCCTAAGGGGGTAACAGGGGTGTCCCCAAGGTGGGGTGGGACATGGCAGGGTCACAGCCCCCCTGCCTCCCTCCCCCACAGCCGCCGCCGTCCCCCCCCAGAGGCATCGCACCTGGTTGGCCCTGGTAAGCCCCCTCCACCCCGGGGGGGCGCAGGTGACGGGGGGGTGGGGGGTGGGGGGGGGTGGCGGAGGGATCCCAGACACCCGGGGGGGGGATCCCAGGTGACCAGGTGGGGGGTCCCGGGTGTCCTGGCTGGGGGGGGGGGGGGGGGGGGGGGCGGGTCCCGCGTGTCCGGGAGGGGGGGTCTCAGGCACCCGGGAGGGGGTCCCAGATGACCAGGTGGGGGGTCCCAGGTGGCTAGGGGGGTTCCTGGGTGACCTGTTAGGGGGGGTCCCAGGTGTCCTGGGGGGGGTGGTGTCCCAGGCATGTGGGTGGGGGGTCCCAGGTGTCCTGGGGGGGGTGGTGTCCCAGGCATGTGGGTGGGGGGTCCTGAGTGCTGAGTATCTGGGTGTCCCCTGACCCCTCACCTCTCCACAGGAGCTGCCACCACGTGCTGAGGCGTCCCCATGTGTCCCCAAGCCTGGGGGGGGGGGGGGGGAGGGGTGACCCCAGTGTCTGGGTGGCCCCAGTGACACCAGCAGGCAGAGTGGGGGAGGGGGAGGAGCGGGTTTATTTGGTGGTGAACCCCCTCCCCCCCCCAAAACAAACAAAAAAAACCCATGGAAAAGGGGAAATTGATTAATAAAAAAATGTTAAAAAATGTAAATTGGGTTAATTGTGGGGGAGGGGTTGTCCTTGGTGGTGGTGGTGGCATCACGGGGGACAAGGAGGGGACAGAGGAACAAGGAGCCACCAGTGGTGGCTGGGGACAAGGCGGGGTGGAAGGTGGCACCTGGAGGTGACAGGGTGTGATGAGGTTGATGGTGGCCTTGGAGACATCGGGGAGGTTGTGGCACCAGGAGGTGACAGGGCATCGTGAAGTTGATGGTGGCCTTGGGGACATCAGGGTGATGGTGGCACCAGGAGGTGACAGGGAGTCCCCATGTCCCCAGTGACATGACGGCCCATGTCCCTTTGCCACCCAGGTGGACAATGACCTGGAAACTGATGTACCTACGTCCTTCAGACACCCAGGCCCATGGCAAGGTGACACAATGGTTGGTGTCCCCATGTCCTCATGTCCCTCAGGTGAGATGGAGATGGGATGGCTGAAGGCCACGCCTCTCAGATGGCCAGGTCCACGATGGTTGACGTCCCCATGTCCATGATGAGGTGACAGCTGATGTCCCCATGTCCTTCAGGCCCCCAAGGCCCACAATGCCACCATGTCCCACAGGTGGCAGGTCCACCACGACATCCCAGTGAACGTCCCCAGATCCCCAGCTCCACACTGATGTCACACTTGATGTCCCCCGTGTCCCTCAGCCACCACTCTGCGCCACCTGCCGTCCCCTCAAGACCCCAAGTCAACGGTGACATGGCGGTAGATCTGGGTGGCCCCTTTGAAGCTGGAGGCCACCAGGAAATGGCGGTGGCCCAAGGAGAAGGGGGCAAAGGCGCGGGGGGTGGGGGCCAGCAGCTCCTGGGTGGCCTCCAGGTGGCCACCAGGACCAAGGCGGTAGACACGGCTGGGGGCGTAGTCGTTGCCCAAGATGACGTAGCGGTGGCCGGCCAAGGCCAAGGGTTGGAAGACCATGGAGCCGCGTGCCGGAACCTGCTGAACTTCCCGGAACATGGAGCCTTCCCAGCGCATCACCTGGGTGCGGAGAAACATGGGAAGAGGGGGAGGGGTGGGAAGCATGGGGAGGGTTCCCTCGATGGTGTTGGCCGCCCATGAACACGTGACGGTGATAGACCCCAATGGATGTGTGATGGACCCCATGGACCCACGGTGCTGGTGGCCCCCCATGAACATGTGATGATGATAGACTCCCATGAACACATGATGACCCCCATGGACTCATGATGCTGGTGGCCCCCCATGAACATGTGATGCTGATAGACCCCCATGGGCATGTGATGACCCCCATGGACACGTGATGCTGAGAGACCCCCATGGGCATGTGATGGTGATAGACTCCCATGGACGTGTGATGACCCCCATGGACTCATGACCCTGGTGGCCCCCCATGAGCACAGCATGCTGACGGACCCCCATGAACACGTGATGACCCCCATGGACTCATGACCCTGGTGGGCCCCCATGAGCCCATGCCCCCCCCTCACCTTGGCATCCCCCAGGAAGCGGGTCAGGCAGAGGAAGACGTGGCCCCGCAGGCGGAAGTGCTTCGCGGCATAGACGTCGGGCACGTGGGGGATGTCGGTGTGGGGGGCGAAGGACCCTCCACTCCACGGTAGACCAGCGGCCTCCGCGTCCCGCTGCAGACCACCAAGGCTGGCCGGCCCCCCAGCTCCAGGAACTCCAGGTGGGTGTCGCGGTGCCACGGCCGGAGGGCCTGGTGGGGGTAGAAGCCCCTCCCCCCCCAGCGGAATAGGGTGCTGGTCCCCCCCTTGGAGCTGTCGGCCACCCCAAGGTACCAGTGACCCCCAAGGCGGGCGCTGGCCACCGCGTGGGGACGTCGCAACCGACCACTGCCCAGCGCCTGCAGCCGGACGAAGGGGGCGCCGGGGCCACCAGCGCGGCGCCAGACGGCCGAGCCCCCCCCAAGTTGGGCCACCACCACCACCAGCGCCCCCCCCAGCTGCAGGGGGTGGCAGGCCACCGGTGAGGAACCTGCAGGGACAAGGACATGGGGGGGCGTGAGGATGGGGGAGGGGGGAGAGGAGGAGGGGGTGGGGGGATGGGGGCAGGGGGATGGGGATGGTGGGGATGGGGATGGTGGTGACCCCACAGGGATGTTGGGGTTGGAGTGGTGGTGGTGATGGTGATGGTGGTGACCCTATGGGGACATTGGGGTTGGGGTGATGGTGGTGACGCCATGGGGACGTTGGGTCAGGTGATGGTGGTGACCCCATGGAGACGTTGGGGTTGGGGTGATGGTGATGGTGGTGACCACATGGGAACATTGGGGTTGAGGTGGTGGTGATGGTGGTGACCCTACAAGGACAGTGGGGCGACCTCAGAGGTGACCTTGTTGTCCACAAGGGCATTTTGAGGTCCCTCAGACCATTTTTGAGGTTCCTTAGACCCTTCTTGGCCCCTTCCTTGAACTTTTTTGGGGTCGCCCTGGATCTTTTGGGATTCCTCCTAATCCAGGTGGGTTTTGGGATGTCGGGACTCACCATTGATGATGGTGGGAGCTCGGAAGCGCCCGGCCAACTGGTCCCACTCCAGGAGGGCGCAGGCGCCGGCAAAGGGCTGAGCCAAGACCACCCCTGGGTGCCCCCCCAGGGCGAAGGCCTCCACCGCCAGCGAGGAGAACGGCAGCGACTGGAAGGGGCGCAACTCTAGGAGAGCCCCCCCAAAAAATAATCCCATCAGCTCCTTCATGGGGGGGGGTCCCCCCTCACCATCACCCCCTCCCCCACCCAGGGGGGAGGACATGGGGACGTACCAGAGACATGGCAGTGGAAGTCGCGGGGTTGGAGCTGGGCCAGGGGGGTCCCCTGGCGGGGCGGGGGTCCCCGGCAGCGCCCCGTTTCGGTGGGGGGGGCGACACTGTTCAGCCAGGTCACCAGCCACCGCAGGTGACAGTCACACTGGAAGGGGTTGCCCCGCAGGTCCCTGCCCCCCACCCGTCAGACACATGCCTGGGGGGGGACACCCCCCCACCCCCACCCCCACCCCACCCCCAGATCCCCTGTGTCCCCTCCCAGTGCCTCCCAGTAACAGCCGGTGCACACCCTAGTGTCACCCACAGGACACGTCGCCCCTGTCCCTCCATGTCCCCCCGTTCCCTTGTGTGTCCCCATGTCCCACATCCCCCATGTCCCCCCTGTTCCCAAATGTCACCTTGTGTGTCCCTTCATGTCCCCCCTGTCCCCTTGTGCGTCCCTATGTCCCTCCATGTCCCCTGCATTGTCCCCTTGTGTGTCCCCATGTCCCCCCTGTTCCTATATGTCCCCTTGTGTGTCCCTCCATGTCCCCATATGTCCCCTTGCATCACCCCATGTCCCCCCTGTTCCCTTGTGTGTCCCCATGTTCCATGTCCCCATGTTCTCCATGTCCTCTTGCATGTCCCCATGTCCCCCCATGTCTCCTTGTGTGTCCCCATGTTCCATGTCCCCATGCCCCTCATGTCCCTCTGTGTCCCTTTGCATGTCCCCATGTCCCCCCATGTCTCCTTGTGTCCCCATGTCCCCTCCGTCCCTCCATGTCCCCATATGTCCCCTTGCGTGTCCCCATGTCCCCCGTGTCCCCTTGTGTGTCCCCATGTCCCATATCCCATCTCCTCCATGTCCCCCCGTGTGTCCCCATATCCCATGTCCCCCAGCCCACGTCCCAACGCCCCACATGTCCCACCATGTCCCCCCACCATGTCCCCTTGTGTGTCCCCATGTCCCCCATGTCCATCCATGTCCCCATGTGTCCCTATGTCCCCCATGTCCCCTTGTGTGTTCCCATGTCCCACCATGTACCCCCCACCATGTCCCCTTGTGTGTCCCCATATCCCATGTCCCCATGTCCCACAGCCCACGTCCCCATGCCCCTCACGTCCCTCCATGTCCCCCCCCACCATGTCCCCTTGTATGTCCCCCCTGTCCCTCCATGTCCCCGTGTGTCCTCATGCCCCCATGCCCCTCGTGTCCCCCCAAGCCCCCCCCCCACCCCCATGTCCCCATGTCACCCACAGCTGAGTCAGTGTCTCCAGCCCCTGGAAGAGCCCCCGGGGCAGCGTCTCCAGGCGATTGTTGGCCAGGCTCCTGCAGGGACACGGGGACAGGGGACATAAGGACAGGAGACATGGGAACACCCCGACACAGGGCAAGGGCAAGCCTTGGGGGGGGCAGGCTGTCCCCAGTGTCCCCAGGCTGTCCCCAGGGGTGCTCCAGGGTCTCCTCAGTGTCCCCAGCCCTCCCCAGTGTCCCATAGTATCCCCAGAGTATCCCCAATGTCCCCCCACCATGGGATATCCCTGGGGTGTCCCTAAGTGTGTCCCCAGGGTGTCCCCAAGGGCATCCCCACTGTTCCCAGTGTGTCCCTGTGTTGTTCCCAGTGTCCCCAGTGGGACAAGGTGTCCCTAGGGTTGTCCCCATGCTGTCCCTGGAGTGTTCCCGGTGTCACTAGGGTATTTCCAGTGTCCCCAGGGTGTCTCTAAGTGTGTCCCCAACGTGTCCCCAGTGTCCCTAGGATGTCCCCAGGGGCATCCCCAGTGTCCCTATGGTGTCCCCAGTGTTTCTGGGGTATTCCCAGTGTCCTCAGGCTGTCCCCAATGTCCACAGGGTGTCCCAAGGATGTCCCCAGTGTCCATAGGGTGTTCCCAGTGTCCCCGGAGTTCCCCAGGGTGTCCCCAAGGGCATCCCTAGTGTCCCTATGGTGTCCCTAGGGTGTTCCCAGTGTCCCCCGGGTGTCCCCAGGATGTCCCCAGTGTCCCCAGGGTTTCCCCAAGGGCATCCTCACTGTTCCCAGTGTGTCCCTGTGTCATTCCCAGTGTCCCCAGTGGATCAAGGTGTCCCTAGGATTGTCCCCATGCCACCCCTGGAGTGTCCCCAGTGTCCCCAAGGGCAGTATCCCTAGGGTGTCCCCAGTGTGTCCCTAATGTCCCCAGGATGTCCGCAAGGGCATCCCCACTGCTCCCAGTGTGTCCCTGCGTTGTTTCCAGTGTCTTCAGGGTGTCCCCAGAGTGTCCCTAAATGTGTCCCCAGGGTGTCCCCAAGAGCATCCCCAGTGTCTCTGGGTTGTCCCCAGGGTGTCCCCAAGGGCATCCCCAATGTCCCCAGGGTGTTCCTAAGTGTGTCCCCAGGGTGTCCCCAAGGGCATCCCCAGTGTCCCTGGGTTGTCCCCAGGGTGTCCCTAAGTGTGTCCCCAGGGTGTCCCCAAGGGCATCCCCAGTGTCCCCAGGGTGCCCCCAAGAGCATCCCCAGTGTCCTTGGGGTGTCCCTGGGGTGTCCCTAAGTGTGTCCCCAGGGTGTCCCCACGGGTACCCCCCGTGTCCCCACTGTGTCCCCAGGGTGTCCCAAATGTCACTCACAGGTAGAGCAGCCCCCGGAGACCCCGCAGCGCCGTGGGGGCGATTGTCCCCACGTCATTGTCCTCGATGAACCTGGGGACACCAGCACCGCTGGCACCCCCAGTGTCCCCCAGTACATCCCATGCCCTCCCCAGTTCCCCCCAATACCTCCATTGCCTCCCAGTCCCCTCCCAGTGCCTCCCAGTAAATCCTAGTGTCCTCTCCAATTGCCCCCTAGTGCCTCCCAATGCCCTCCAGTGCCACCCAGTGCCTCTCAGTGTCCTTCCCAGTGCCTCCCAGTCCCCTCCCAGTGCAACCCAGTGCCTCCCAGTAAATCCTAGTGTCCTAAATTGCTCCCCACTGCCTCCCAGCCCACTAGTGCCTACCAGTGCCCCCCAGTGCCTTCCAGTGTCCACCACAGTGCCTCCCAGTCCCCTCCCAGTGCAACCCAGTGCCTCCCAGTAAATCCTAGTGTCCTCTCCAATTGCTCCCCACTGCCTCCCAGCCCACCAGTGCCTCCCAGTCCCCTCCCAGTGCAACCCAGTGCCTCCCAATGTCCTCCAGTGCCTCCTAGTCCCTTTCCAGTGCAACCTAGTGCCTCCCAGTAAATCCTCGTGTCCTCTCCGATTGCTCCCCACTTCCTCCCAGCCCACCAGTGCCTCCCAGTGCCCCCCACAGTCCCCCCATAGTGCCTCCCAGTCCCCTCCCAGTGCAACCCAGTGCCTCCCAGTAAATCCTAGTGTCCCCTCCAATTGCTTCCCACTGCCTCCCAGCCCAGCAGTGCCCCACAGTGCCTCCCAGTCCCCTCCCAGGCAACCCAGTGCCTCCCAGCCCTTCCCAGTACCACTCACAAGTACTCCAGCAGCACCAGCCCTGCGAAGGCCCCATCTCCGATGGTCCCCAGGCGCCCAGCAGTGACCAACCTGTGGGGACACCCCAGTGCCAGCCCCGGGGACACCCTAGGGACACGCCACTGCCACCCCCTGGGTACCCTGGAGACTGTCAGGGGGACTCTGAGGGCACCTGAGGACCTTGGGGACCGCCTGGAGACCTTGGGGACACCCTTAAAGACACTTCAGGGCCCTTGGGGACACCTTGAGGAGACCACAGGGCCTTGGGGACATCCTTGGGGCCCTTGGGGACACCCTGAGGAGACTACAGGGCCCTTGGGGACATTCTTGGGGCCCTTGGGGACACCCTGAGGAGACCACAGGGCCCTTGGGGACATCCTCAGGGACCTTGAGGACATGTTGGGGACACCTTAGGGATGGTGTGGGGACCCCGGGGACATGTTGGAGGTGGCCTGGAGAGGTTGGAGACACCAATGGGACACCATGGGGACATGTTGGGACACGTTAGGGATGGTGTGAGGACCTTGGGGACATGGTGGGGGTGGTCTGGAGAGCTTGGGGATACTGGTGGGACACCATGGGGATCTTGGGGACACTGTGGGGTTGCATGGAGACCTTGGGGACACTGATGGGACACACTGGGGACAGTGTGGGGACCTTGGGTACACTGTGGGGCTGGCATGGAGACCCTGGGGACACTGGTGGGACACCATGTGCACATTTAGGACACATTGGGGATGGCGTGGGGACCTTGGGGACACCATGGAGACCTTGGGGACACTGTGGGGGTGGCCTGGCAAGCCTGGGGACACCTTGGGGACACCATGGGGACCTTACAGCAACTGCAGGGCTGGGGTGTCACGGAAGCTGCCCTCACCCAGGACATCGATGTGCCACCGCACCAGGGACCTGCACAAACAGGGCTAAACTGGGCCAAACTGGGGGGAGGACAGGTGTCATACTGGGACAGGAGGGTCCTGAACTGGGCTAAACTGGGAGAAAGGAGTGCCAAACTGAGCTGGACTGGGCCAGCTCAGTGCAAAACTGGGGCAAACTGGGGCAAATCAGCCCTGAACTGGGCTAAACTGGGAGAAACCAGGTTTGAATTGGGCCAGGCCAGTCCTGCACTGGGCTGAACTGGGCCAAACTGGGCTAAACCAGCCTCAAACTGGGCTAAACCAGCCTCAAACTGAGCTAAACTGGGAGAAACCAGGTTTGAACTGGGCCAGGCCAGTCCTGCACTGGGCTAAACTGGAGAAACAAGGGCTGAACTGGGCCAAACTGGGCTAAACCAGCCTCAAACTGGGCTAAACTGGGAGAAACCAGGTTTGAACTGGGCCAGGCCAGTCCTGCACTGGGCTAAACTGGAGAAACAAGGGCTGAACTGGGCCAAACTGGGCTAATCCAGTCTCAAACTAGGCTAAACCAGCCTCAAACTGGGCTAAACTGGGGAAAACCAGGTTTGAACCAAGGGCTGAACTGGGGCAAACTGGGAGAAACCAGGCTCAAACTGGGTTAAACAAGCCTCAAACTGGGCTGAACCAATCCTGAACTGACCTAAACTGGGAAAATCCAGACCCATCCCCCTTGTCTCAGCCCCTCCCCCACTCCCAGTCTGAACCCCACACTGGTCCCAGTTCCCTCCCACGTAGGGGGTGGAGCTTCCTGGCATGACGTCAGGAGTGCCCATGGGGGGGGTGGGTTCTCGGGGGTTGGGGTTCCCATGGGGGGGGTAAGAAGGGGTCACGAGGGGGGGGGGGGGGCATGGGGGGTCCCATGAGGGAGGGGGTCCCATGGGGGAGGGGGGTCCCATGGCAGTATCAAGGGGGGGGTGGGTCGCATGGAGGGGGGAGGGGCCATGGAGGTCCCAAAAAGGGGGGGGGGGGGTCCCATGGGATGGTCCCATGGGGGTATCAAGGGGGGGGTCCTATGGGGGGGGTCCCATGGGGATATCAAGGAGGGGGGGTGCATGGAGGGGGGGTCCCATAGAGGTTCCAAAAAGGGGGGGGGGTGTCCCATGGGGGTATCAAGGGGGGTCCCAGTTGGGGGGGGTCCCATGGAGGTCCCAAATCGGAGGGGGGGGCGGGGGCTGCGGGTGGTCCCAGGAGCAGACAGCAGGGAGGGGAAGGGGGGGGGTCCCAAGGGGGGGGTCCCCAGGGAGGGGGGGGTCCCGAGGGAGGGGGGGGTCCCTCGAGAGGGTAGGGTCCCCAAGGGGGGGGGGGGGGGCGGGGGGGGGGGATCCCAAGGGAGGGAGAGTCCCCAAAGCGGGGGGGTCACTCACAGCGTGGCCAGGCGGGGGGGCAGACCCCGGGGCAGCCCCGCCCCCCCCCGGCAGAGGGCGCTCTCCCGGTCGCACTCGCACCCCCCGGGGCAGCCCCCGCCCCCCCCCCCGGAGGGACCCCCCCTCCCCCCCGGGACCCCCCCCCCCAAAAGGAATGACCCCGCCCGCCCCCCCCCCGCCCCACCACCACCAGCAGCACCAGCAGCAGGAGGGGGGGCCCCCCCCCAACCCCCCGCCCCCATGGACTCTCCCGCGATTTCGACCCCCCTCCCCCCAAAAAAAGACCCCCCTGAACTTCCCCCCAGAGTTTACCCCCCCAAATTACCCCCCTAAAACTGCCCCCCCTAAAATGCCCCCCCAAAATAGACCCCCCTAAACCTGCCCCCCGAATCCCCCCCAAAAAAGCCCCCCTAATCCCCCCTAAAAATGCCCCCCCCAAATTCCCCCCCAAAACAGACCCCCTAAACCTGCCCCCCAATCCCCCCCAAAAGCCCCCCCAAATCCCCCTAAAACTGCCACCCAAAATCTTCCCCTCTCAAAATGCCCCCCAAAACTGCCCCCAAGCAGCCCCCCCCACGTACCCCCCCGATCTGCCCCCCCAATAACCCCCCCCCCCCAAAATCCCAGGTTTTCCCCCCCCCGCCCAAAAAAAAAAAAAAACAAGAGCCCCGGCTCTGGGCTGCGGCGCTCCCGATCGCGGCGTGGGGTGGGCGGGGCCGGTGGGCGGGGCCTGGGGTCTGGGTGTGGCCGCCCCTCCCCCACCCCTCGGCCCCACCCCCCACCCACCCCCCCGGACAATGGAGCCGCTGTTGGCCCCTGGCGCGAGGCCGAGGGAGGGACAAGGGGGACCTTGTCCGGGGGGTGGGAGTTACTGGGGGCACTGGGGAGTTACTGGGAGGTGATGGGGGGGCACTGGGGGGACACTGGGAGTGGTACTGGGGAGTTACTGGGAGGGACTGGGGTCAGGGCAGGACTGAGAAGGTGCTGGGGGGGCACTGGGGGGACACTGGGAAGCAACTGGGAGTGGTATTGGGGAGTTACTGGGAGGTGATGGGGGCACACTGGGGGGACACTGGGAGTGGTACTGGGGAGTTACTGGGAGAGACTGGGGGGGGGGGCAGGACCTAGGGGGTGCTGGGGGGATACTGGGAGGGGACTGGGAGGCAATGGGTGGCACTGGGAGTTACTGGGAAGCACTGGGGGGGGTGTAGGACTGAGGGGTTACTGGGGGGACTGGGAGGTAGCAGGGAGTTACTGGGAGGCAATGGGGGGCTACTGGGGGGGTACTGGGAGGCAACTGGGGGCACTGGGAGTTACTGGGAGTGGTACTGGGAGGCACTGGGGGAGGGCAGGACTGAGGGGGTGTTGGGGGGGCACTGGGAGGTGACTGGGGGCACTGGGAGTTACTGGGAGTGGTACTGGCTAGGTTACTGGGGGTTCACTGGGAGCTACTGGGAGTTAATGGTGAGCACTGGGAATTACTGGTGCAGGGCAGGGAGGGACTGGGAGGTCCTGGTGCCTTACTGGTGGAGCGGCTGGGGGTCACGTGGAGGCACTGGGGTTACTGGCAGGACAACTGGTGTTACTGGGGGGGGGTAGGGGACTCAGGCGCAGCCGCGTGCCACCCCGCTGACGCCACCGGGTATTTCGGCCGCTGGGACTGAGGGTAAAAATAACATGCGGGGGGGGGGGGGGGGTACAGCGAGGGGAGGGAGGGGGGCACACAGGCGTCCGAGGGACCCAGGCATCCGGGCAGCCAGGTATTGGGGGGAGGGGAGGGGGGGTTGGGGG
>NW_027660331.1:0-107500 GCF_963210335.1 Falco punctatus
CCAGCCCATGACACATGTTTCAGCCTGAGCCCACAGGAGCACCTGGCACCATCACAGCAGCTACAAAGCACCATCGGGTGTTCAGAAGCAGTGCTGTGAAAGGAGTAGCTTCTTTTGTCACTTGTGAAGCGCTGAAGGGACAAGCTCATCTCCTGGCTGCTGCCGGGCCAGCTGGCGCAGCTCCCTGCAGCACACAGGGCTGCACTAAGAGGTGCTGGGGCACTCGGCAGGCGCCATCGCTGCTGTGCAAGGAAGTTAACCTGAAGCAGGCACCAAGGAAATAAAAGCAAAGCTGAACGTGGCTTCACCTGCTCTGGGCAGTTGCCTTCACAGGCCCAACAGAACCACAAAGACACACTTTGAACTCAAGCAAAATCCCAAAGCAATTGCCGGTTTGCTCAGGAAGGGACTGCTGGGTTACCTTTTGCTTAGACAAACATTTGACTGCATTTGTAGCGGAAAGTCTTTTGCCAAAAAGACACAGAGTTTTGTTAACGAGCAGCCACGCAGAGGCTGCCCTGCGCTGGAACCCGGGCCAGGGCTTTCTGATTTTTAAACAGGGCACCTAGTGCATCCCTTAAAAGAGCCTCTGGTCTCTGCCACGGAGGCGCTGTCAGACTCTACAGCTTTCAGGGGATCAAGGTCTCCGTGCTGACTCCCAGCACACCACATTTTGGCAGTGGCAGCACAAGGGCAGGTTTTCATTTTCCATATAGAGACTGTTGAAGCTGAACTGCTGAAATGAGCTCCCCGGGTTCTTCCTTTGAACCTCTTCCCACCCTTCACACGTCCTAAGAGCTCTCATGAATCAAAGAGCCAGCAGCAAAAGCAGCCCCTGCAGATCCTCCTCGAGAAGAGCCTTCCTACGCAGAGACCAGCTCTGTAATAAGCATATGGCCCCAAAAGCAGAGGGGAAGCCCCTCCAAAACACAAAGGAGTGGAGCCACTCATTAGAGGGGGCAATCAGAAAAGCTGACAGGTCTGTGTAGGGAGCACCAGGGGCCTGAAAAAATGCACCTGTCAAGCCACTGCTATCATCTGAAACAGCTGGCATTTTAGAAGACAAGGCAGTAGCCACATCACAAAAAAAATAGAAGGGCAACACAATCAAGAGACAGGCGCCCCAGTGGGTCCAGGAACAGGCAGGTTTGCACCTCTGCAGCCATCAGCACAAGCAGCTCCAAGTTTCAATCGAGGCTCGGAGTTGCAGGACAGACCCCCTCAAGCCAGAGCTGTCAGGCTCACCGCAGAGCGTGTTCCCCGTCACCACATGTGTTATAGGAGCAGCTCAAGATGGTGCAGGCTGGATGCGAGCAGCCTCTCTGCCAAGGACAAAAGCAAAGACCCCAGTACGCCCTGTGTGCCTTCCTCTCACACTGGAAAGTCTTCCCAGTGCACTCTGGCACCTGGTCTCATTAAAAGGGAAGAGAAAGAACAGATGGAAACACAAAAAGAAGCTGTCAGCTGCCAACCGCTGACCCCATCCTGACTCCATCCCTCTCCCCACCACAGCAGGAACACAACTGGCTGCTCTTGGAAGGACAGCAGGAGAGGAGGAGGATTTCAGGGGGCAATAAACAGCAGGAGCAGATGAAATTTTGGTAAATAAGGGCTCCTTCGGTCAGGAAGGAATTAACCTGCAATCAGGAAATACAACACACAAGGACTGTGCCGTGCCTGGGAACCCTCCAGTTCCTGCAAGCAGCGAGGAGTGGGGTGCTGGCTGAAACAGCCACGATGCCAAAAGCCTTTCCAGCACGTCTCTGCCTCCAGGCACCAGCCAACGCAGGAGCAAGGTCCCAGCACACAAGCTGGGGGCCCCAGCACGGCCTGCAGGAATCTCACAGCCTGCAGTTCAGGTATTCAAGTGTTCTAGGAAGCTTCAGCACACCCAGGTGACGTTCTATAACCAGGAGCGTAAGAGAAGGTGTGTGTATCCACCATCCTGCCTTTCAAGGTGGAAGACATCCTTGCAACCTTCCCTTACAAAGCAGCACGTGGACTCCCAGGGCAACCAGGCCACAAAGAAGAAACCTTCCCAACTGCCTTAACCAAGCCACCACCCTTTCCTCTGTCCTATAGACAGAAAAAAATAATTCCCCCCCTGCCCCCCCCCCCCCCCCCCCCATGCCAGAAGCAGCACATAAGACAGACCAAGGATGACACTGAAGGTGACAAATTTGCACTCATCTAATTACAGCTCTACCAGGGTCCAGGCAAGCTGTTTGATCTCACAGGGACTCAACTTTTCTACCCACCAGGCAAGTCCAGCAATACTTCCTTGGGAAAAGACAAAGTCACAAGGGCCAGCAAACAGCTCCCATTCAACAGTGCTGCGAATACTATGGAGAGGCTTCTCTCTCCTCTCTCTAATGCCTGAGCAGCCCAGTATTTTGAGCAGCACACAGAATAAGCTTTCTTAGTAGAAAATGATACCAAGTTAGTCTGGTCAAAGATAGGAACAAGAAGCATTACTGACAAACCTTGTTACCCGCACCCTTACAGCATGCTGGCTAGACCAACAGATCTTGAAAACACACACCTGTAGCAGCCCTGAAAGGCAGCGAAAACAGCATCTCAGCTCTGCGGATAGAACCCAGATGCAGATGACATTGCACAGGACAATTAAGGTAGAAGTTGATTATGCACCAGCTTTTCTCCAGCAACTGCTTACAAGCAGGGTCTTGTCCCATAGGAGGCACAAGGTATCAGACTCCATGTTTGCTGCGGGCTGACGTGCCCAGCACATCTGCTGCCGGGCCACAGCTGCCTGCCTCTCTCACCCACCCAAAACCCTTGCAGAGGGAAATGGAAGGGCACTGAGCATCCAGCCGGTACCTTCAGCCCTCGGCACCCTCTGTCACTAAAGAAAAAAAAGAACAGGGCAAGGACAATTATGCCCTGGCACCAGAACCTTCTTCCTAGAGGCAGCCCTCAGCTGAACTGCTGAGAAACAAGTACCGACAGTTTCCCTTTAGCACAGCCTCAAGGCAGATGCCTTCTTGTAACCCTCCTCCCTGGCTGCCACTCCCACCTTTTTAACTAGGTGCTAATTTCTCCCAGACAGGCTCACAGGAACTTGCTGGGCTGCACACCAGAAGATGGCTTCAGTTTCATTTCCCTAGGACTAGAAGACAGAAATTTCCAACCCTCTTTGGAAACTTTTTCTTTCCTGGCTGCTCTCCCCAGCACTGAGAACTCCTTTTACAAATGATAGCTCATGAAAGATACATCTGGGCTTAACCAAGCTAGCTACACCGAGCCTTCACAAGGAACGGCTGGGCGGCAAGGAGAACTGATGCATCTCCACAAGGAGCAGGTCTGGGTAACCAGCCCAGCAATGAGACTGGTCAGGCAGCCACCTCGTGAGCAACACTTCTGCATCAGCAAGGGCAGTGGCAGCTTTGCAGGCGGACTCTGAAAGGCTCCAGCTGCTGACAGAACGCAGCTCCCTGCTTCGCTGCTTTGCAAGCCCTCCCTGCCCGAGCACAGGCAGCAGCTCAGACAGCAACCTTCCCTTCAGGCAGGGCACTGGAGTCTGTAACAGCAGCTTCGGTCCCTGGGCTCAGCTTTGCTCCTCTCCACAGCTCAGAAGCTTTTCTGCCTCGGTGGGTGCACTGGTCCCTCCCTGCCCTGAACTCGAGAGGGGGCCCTGGGGAGGTCAGACCAGCACCTCCACACTGTCAAGCTTGCTGGGCTGCATCTCTGTGCTACCCACAGTCCCTGCACAGAAGGGCAGCCCTTGTTCTAGCCTTGCTGGCAAAGTCAGCTGAAAAGCAGCTGGGGAGGAGCATTCACTTGGGAGAGCAGGATTTCTCCTTCCCAGTGAGCAGCAGTTGCAGGGCAGCAGGCAAACTGGCTGACATTTGCCAAGAGCTCTGAAGGTGCAAACCCCTCCAGAAATGCCCATCATTAGTCCTGCTAGTCTCGGCCCACAAAGCTGGTTTGTGTTTTGAGAGAGCCCAACTCTTACTACACATCCCTGTCCCTGGGAGCTAATCCCTCCTTGCCTTAACTGTCCATCTGAGCCCACAGCAGCATTTCAAGGCCCAGAAACACCCGGCATGAAAGGAAAACAAAGGTCAGATCTCAAGTGCAGCCTCTCCTGGGGATGCACGCCCCACAAGAAACCTCCTCTCATTAAGGTCATCGTCCAGGTAAGCCTGCCACAGCTGCTCCTGCAGAGAAGCGATACAAGGGACTCCCCAGCACCCCCTCCCAAAGCCTGCTCTGTCCCCTGGCAGGGCAAGTGCTGCTACCAGCAGGGACTCCCTGCCCTCCCAAATGCTCCCCTCAACATTTCCACTTGCCCCAAGTCTATGTACAGCTCCATCTGGCAACGCCACAGCAACAGCAGTTGTCTTTGCAGTAAAATAAAATAGGCAAGGGGTATATTTTTAGAGGAACATAAACCTGATTTTCAGTGATACTGGATAACTGCAGCTCTTACTGGCTTCAAATGATATTTTGGGCACTACCACCTCAGAAAACTCAAGCTTTCCATATAAACAATGGAATTCATCCCCAAAACAGAATAGTTTCCACACAGAGAAAAAAGTATTCTGGTCAGATTTAAAGAAAACCTTGTGTTGCACTTACACCAGAAATGGATGACAAGTTTCAAAGCTGTTTTTAGGAGGGCTTTGACCTGAGGAAAGGAAATAAGCAATCAGTGAGGTAACTCACTGCCGCACATGGAACCAGCTAATGTATGAAGATAACAGAGGCAAAAGATGTTGTCAGTCTCTCAAGTGGTATATCAAGTCTGGATAACATTTGGTCTGGATAAGAGAGAGTTTTAAATTCCACCTCATCCCAGGTTTGACAGCACTGATTTAACCCCCCCACATCCTACAAATTACTGATCATCAGCTCCATCGGTGACAAAAGGAACTAGTTGTTAGACCATGTCCAGATATTTTCAGCACCATATTGTCTTCTGAATGTGGTGCCGTTTGCTCTATACCTGTCACTATGGCTATCACCAAGCATTATTAGAAGTGAGTCAGGGACTGCACATGTGCTAGTGCAGATCCACCTTCACCATTCCAAAGGAAACAATTCCATAATGACAGATTAGTGAGAAAGCAGGAATAAAGGCATTTTTATTTTGTATAGATATATCTGTTTTCAGAAAGGAATTCAGTTTATTAATAAAACTATTTTTGTTGAAGTTTAGCAGCAGATAGATAAAATTAGGTGGAGAGTTACTTACTTTCAAGTAGATCCAGTGTTCCACTCCCCTCCTGGCAGAAAAGAAAAGTACCTTCAGGTTTTCAAGGCACAGATTGTGTATTTCTTGTGGTATGAACTAATTTCTTTTAACATTCAGCTGTGCAACTCACCAGTTCCAAGAACTGCGTGTTATAGTTTGCATTCTGAACAAAGCTAAGTGCCTTCCCTTCCAGGGCTCTTTTGTCTTCTAAATGCATCCTCCTTGGTTGTATTTCATCTTACTGTGTTCTCACTGCTTCTCTATAAATGGACATATTAATCCTTAATTTTCTAGGTTTCTTGCTCCGTTTGCCAAAGCAGCATTTTCCTTCTCTCAGGAGCTGCAGATGCAGATTACCACTGTGCCAGCTTCTTCCTGTCTGGAGTGGTTTGGCAAAAGGAATTAGTTCAGGAAAGTTCATAAACGTCTATTTTCTTTTCACTTCTACTATACTTCACAGCTGTCTCACTGTGCTCTTGTCACTTTTCTTTCGAGTATACTTATGAAAACCCATCACAGCAGCTGAGGTCTGCAGGGTTGGAAAGCTGACCTTCCAACACAAGGGGCAGAAATACGGGAGGCAATCTTTCTCCCATCAAATAACAGTTCCTCCACAACTCTTTTACTGTTTGGGATATCCCTGAGAAAATGCAAAACCTCAATTTTGGCTTGTTGCAGCATTCACAATGATGGAGAAAAAGCTGTCAGGATTCATTTGTCAGCAGCTTAGGCAGTTGTGGAACTTGAGGTCCATTTGAAAATGCTTCAGTTATTTGTATGCAGTAGACCTAGATGCAAGAGCATTAAAATCTGGCATGAAAGCCTATATGAGCAGGATATGCTCTAGTCTGAAAGAAGACAGGTTTTGATTGAGATAAAATGAAACACAGACAACTAGAAAGAAGTACAAGTGCAATACTGCTGGTTGACTTCATGTTTAAAAACATGGCACATTGGTGCAGAGAAAAACTAGTCTGTAGCATCCAATTAGAGCTGCTACATTTTTCTAAGCTGTCCGGCTTATTCTGCATCCAGGCAAAACAGTTCACAGAAATGGTATATTCCCTTTTTTATGTATCGCTTCAGGAGAAAAGGAAAAAAAACCCAAAGAGCAAAACACGCAAAACCCCAAAACTGTTGCTATAGAGGTATCATCTATAGAGATAAAGAAGGCCTAAAATGAAGCAAGAATTCATAGAATCACCTTTCTAAATCTTCAGCTGCTCAGTCTTGAAAATATGGGGGAAGAAAACTGAAATGCATGTGAGTTAGCATGCGGTTGCATAAAGCTATCCATGAGATCAACTAGGACTCTAGGAATTTCCAAAGAAGTTGATCCCACCACATCTGCTTTCTCCCTACCTGTGAGAAAGGACATCGTGAAAATCAACCTTTAGACAGATAAGATTCCTTCCCCCTTTGAGTACTGCATCGTCACAGAGAGCCCAGCACCCCCAGAACAGCAAGAGAGATGAAGGAACCGGCACTTACTGCCACAGAGCATTTCCAGTCGGTTTGATACTGCAGGTCAGCTACAAGCAACAGGATCCAACTCATGTTCAAAGAGCTCCAGCTCTACGTCTTATTGAACAATCTACGTCTTATTGAACAATGGAAGTGGTGCACTCTGGAAACTCTAATTTAGATGTCCCACTATATATGCTGGTAAAAGCATATATATATATATATATATATACACACACACACTGATTATTCAGACATAATCTGGGGTTTGCCTCACACCTCCTGCAATGAAGCCACTGATACTTACCTATCGTCACACATACAGGGCATTGCAAACCATCCTTGAAACAACTCATCAGCAACTAGTAGACTCTGTATTAAAACTGTAGCAGTATTAATATTTGATGTCTTCACAGCAGTAAAGATTTATTTATTTTTTAAAAAGCAGAAAAGTCTGAGAAAGCCATTATTTGTCACGGGATGATCCAAAGGCTGTTAATCTCCTGTCTACACCTTAAAGAAAGAAAAGAGGAGAAAAATCTAATTTAAACAAGTGTTATTAGGGATAAAAAATGCAGACTGATGTTACATTAAATTATTTGGGAGGCTGAGGTATCCAGCCATGGTCTTCAGTATAAAAGAAAATTATAGGGTCTATCAACTAGAGAAGCGGTGCTCTGAGCCTATGTGCTGGCATGCTTACAGTTTTTTTAATGTCTGGCAGGATGTTTTACAAACTAAACTCAGCAAGGTGACGATTCCACCACAAGGTGCTTCAGATGGTTTTGCTAATAATTTTGATCAGCTGAAATGGAGAAAAACATAACTTCATTTATTTGGCTTTTCCAGAACCTGTCAAGTCTGAGCAGAACCATTAATTTCTCCCTTCTGCATCTCCCCCACCTTCTTCCAGAAAAGACGCACTTCATTTTTATTTTTTTTCTACAAGTATTCTGCATAATCAGCCTTTGTTCCCAAAACAAATTTTGGTCATTCTTTGTTCTCTTCCTTTGCTAGAAGGAAGTGCCATTTCTTGAGAATGTTCATTGGTGGCTGGTACTGCTACTGCTGCAAACATGGAAGTGCTAACCACCATCTATTGGCTTTTGTTTTAAGAGCCTTTTAACCAACTTTGTTAATGGACTGAATGCAATTTAGGTATGGAACTTGGCTAAAATGTAGCTTCAATTGGCTATTAAAATTTAAGAGCCAACTAAGATAGCTAATTACAAAAAAAGCTCCAGTGATAATCTTAAGCAGAATTAGTAATAGCAAATGACAGGCTGTCTAGTCTTATTCCCAAAGGGAAAGAAACTCTTAACTAAGAAGTCAACCAGACAAGGTGCAGAAAACCTAATTGCATTACTGTTATTATGGCATCCCAAATCTGGCAGCTCACTAGGATAAAACAGTGAGTAAAGTCTGTCAAACTACTCAGGAAAGCAACTGACTCCCTTCTTAATGCTAGCTGTAACAGACATTGGGAATTACGTTAATATTTTATATTAACTTATTCCTGTAAAAATTAGCAAAGAAGCACCATCTAAAAAATATCTTATACCCATCCTGAATTTGATTCTCTCGCCAGATATTTTAGATTAAGGAAAAAAAAAATAGAAACAATGTCTGCAAAGCGTTCAAGCACTAAAAGAAGCATTCTGTGCTTCGTTATCAATAGCCTCATTACACCATCAGCTAAAGTGCCGACTAGTTCTCCTGTGAAGATTTATCATGTATAGTGGCCACTTTGAAACATAGGTAGCGGAGTCTTTAACATTCTCTACTCAAGAGTCTCCCTGCTGTGCTGTAAATGTCAGTCCGGTCTTTTCACGGCTGTGCGCACAGATTGGAAACAGCAGGAGAGCTTGGGAGTATGACTGCAATACCAGTAAGGACACTTGTCTTCACGGCACTGCTCAAGTGGCTCTGGGAATGCAAGACCCTGCTGTTCTCTAATATTTACACACACCTGCAGTCACCAAGAGCCGTAAATGCAGTCTAAAGGCAGCTTGCTTCTTTTGTGTTGGGGGCTTTACTTTCAAACAGGGATGGCAACAAAATCCTACCGTTTCCCTATCCCTGTTCTGCAAAACAACACACACGTGTGCAAGCACATACAGTATGCGGTATGTACAGTAGTACTGCAGGGATTGTCACAGCCTTCCACTTCGCTTATCCTGACCATCCCACGCTTTAAAACATCATTGCAGGTCACAGTGAGCCAAAGGCGTTGTTGCTTGCCACGACTGTAGTTTTGCAGTCTCTTGTGAGCAAAGACAAGCCCTGAAACAACATTCACCTCGGATGGAAAGCACCCTTTTTCTTCGCAGAACACTTGTCGGTACAAACTTTTCCCAGGACTTTTTTGGGGTGGGAAGAGGCAGGGGTGGCTTACGAAATCTGCACCTCAGAACATTCTTTTCAAATATATGGAAATGTCTGTGTTTCCTGCATTTGGCTTTGGCAGTCTCAAAAGAAAACACATTCCTTGTAAACTTCAAAATAAAGAGAGAAAGTTTACTGGTAAATAAGTTACTAAAACAATTAAAACGTCCAACAACTAAAGTACAAAAGAATGACATTAACTTTGAGTATGCAAGACAGCAAGAGAATACAATATGCTTTCCTGACAACAGTTCTTCGGAATAGTGTAACATACTTTTTGAACAAAATAATTAAATGAAGTCATTAAAATGATAGTTTGGTTTGAGGAGTTTTAAATATGAGAGAGGCTTTAGCAGTCCTGTTTTTGCATCTGAAATGAAAAGAATGATATGCTTAAAGTCATCAGCCACACTTTGCTAACTGAGTCTGTATAGCAGTCAGAGTAGAAACGAACTTTTAAATATGTTATTCCAGTTTTATTTCAAAACAATGGATTCCCTTGTTTTCAAAACATAACCTCAGCATTCATTCAACATTTTATGCTACAACATATTTATTTCAGTAGCGATTCAGACATAAAATCAAGCAAGCAGAGCACTGGGCATCCACACAAATACACCACCCACTGGCTCATACGCATTCATTTTGGTTTGCCGAACTTCATAAAGCAGTCTCCCTGATAAGAATAATGTTCATGCCCTAACTATATATTTTTTTTTTTTTTGCAGTATCTAAATGTAAAGTAGTGGTATTTCACACCAAAATTAAACACTGCATTTTTTTACTTACAACTCTGAAAACAAGACTCAAAGCCAGGCAAGGAAGTACTTTTAAGAAAGGTTTTGGAAGGTTACATGCTTCTCAACTATGAAAAAAAGGTAAACCATTATTTTGTTATGAGAAGCACATGCAAGTCAACCTTTCACTGGAATTAGACACTTTACAAAATTACTAATAATTACAGCTTTTCACTAACATAAAAAGAAAACCTGAGGGGGCAGTTGAGAATGGACCTTGGGTTTTGGTTTGTCCTTTTCTTTGCCCTGGGCCCTATGTCTGAAATGCTGGTCTCCTCCTTTCCAGAGAAAATCTGAATAATTAGAAAAGTGACACAAACACAAATACTATGAAAAAAATAACTAACATTCACTACCTGTTCTCCAAATAATTGTTTAAACATATTGTGTAACAAACTGGAATGCAAGGATGTGATTTTTGTCTTACATTCTCTTTTTTTAATTCAAACACTTGAAAAATATTTAAAAGGTGTCTCTACCATTTCAGACTTCCTCTTGGTGTACATTTAAGTGTCCCTCAATAGGACTTACTCAAAATTAGAAGAAATCAGATGCAACACCACTGTTCTTTATAAAGTACCCACAACAAAAGTAAATAAAGCTTTATTTCTACATTGTAAAGCAGAAAAAAGCACTTTAGTTTGCCTTTAAGATATGGATTTGTGTATATAAAGAAAACACATCCTCACTTCAAAGTTGGTAAAACTTTGCATTCGTATTGAAGTATTCATAAATTATGCAAATATTTTAATAAAAAAGCTAATTAATAAACATCTATTTTAATAAAACATCTGTTCTTCAAAACAGGTACAAACAACATTAATGTTTTCAGGATTCATCACTTTAAAAGGAAAGAGATAGATTCCAGTGCTACGGTAACCAAAAAAAAAAAGACAACCCAGAGGTAAGCCAAAGAGCAGCTTAATTTGTTGTTCCATCTATAATTTACTTCGGGACTCCCCTTCTGGATGCTGTGCCTTTCTTGGCTTTTGATGAGGTCATCTTCCACCTTCTGGTAGCTACTGCATCAGCAATTCAAACAGCAACAACTAAAAAAGACAAGCCTTTCTAAAAAATAACAGAAACAGATCAGAAGAAAATACGTATAGTCTTAAAGAGGACAGATCGACTCAAATCATGCATTTAGTTTTGACGGGGGGGGCAGGTGGACACATGATAGGGACTCAGAAGAATTTACCACAACTTCTGGGCACAACATTTTTTCCTGAAAAACATGTTGTACAATTCAGTTTCTCAAAGGGTAGCATTGCATACCTTGGAGCCAACTTAATAGCTCAGGTCCACTAAAGGATGAAGAATCAGATCCTCTTCAAAACCTAAACCCCTCCTTCCTCCCCATGCACCAACTTTTAGTTCCACATTAAGCCATTTTTGGTGCTCTTTAGCCCTTGTGCTAAGCTGATCCAGCTCCACAATCTGGCAAAGAACTTTTCTTTTGTCTAATAGTTTAGCGAGCTGCAGCATCTTAGAGCATTCGGAATGAAGCTTATACAAGGGGAGGTGGAAGGCACACCGGCAGAAAAGAGGAAGATTTTTGTTTGGCACTGTTGAGCTGTTAAATCAGCTCAGCTATCAGTGCAACTTCACCTACACATTTCAAGCTACTCTTTGGCAATATTTTATTAACAAGTGTAACAAACAGTGCCATCTAAGTAAGATTCCTAACAAACTTGGCAGGCAGGTTGTTCAAAAAGACCATACTCAAATGCAGCAATAAAAAACTCCCTGCACTTTGATTCTTTCCTGCCCACTAACAGGGAAAAGGGGAAAAAACCCAACAAAACACCACAGCTCATTTCTGTAAATCACATTCAACTGTAGTCACTTTGAGAAAAAAATATTACTTACCATAAAAATTGCTACCATTTTCACAAATGCAGTAACAGTAATATGTTTTTCATCTCTTAGCCACAGTATTGTTTGGTTTACATTTTTTTTTATCCTGACTTCCCCCTTGAAGTCAGTATGCCTAACTATTTAAGTTCTTGCTTGTAAAGCTATATGTAACTCTACAGTTCCTGTTAACCTTTTAATCTGGATTACTGACAAAGAAAAAAAGACAAAATTGAGTTTCGTGGAAGTCTGTAAGAAAGAAGCTGCTTGCGTAAGACAACAGCCTTTGAGCAGTATGAGTCACTGATTGTTCAAGCTCAATGAGTATGTCTGGGGGAAAGTAAGAGGTAGAGAACAATACAGTCCAAACCCAAACAGTTTTGAGTCTACCCAAAGCCAAAACCACACCAAGAAAAGCAGCAAACTACTGCAAACAGTTTTGCTTTCCTGTTTGCTTAATTTTACACAACTTAATTTGCTCTGAAAATGTTGATTTGAAACTAAAAATACCAAAATTAGCTTTGAAGAATTCTAGTCTTGAAAATAAAATGGAGAATGAAAAAATATTCTTGTTCCTTTTTTGTCCAAAAGCACTTGCTGCAGTCAACACATAACTATAAATAAATTGCCAGACAATACATCTTTGATTAATAAATCACTTTAAAAAAACCAACACAATGGACAGCTCTGGTGATAGTCTCTCATTGAGCAGAGCAGCTTTACCAATGAAAAATATGTTCTGGCAAAACCCACCGCTGCCTCCCCCCCAGCTGCTATGTAAAAGTCAAACCCATTCTGGTACCCTTACATAGCTAAAAGATATACAAGCAGGTATCATAAACGGAAGTAGTAAATTAACTATGTAAATCTTTCCTTCTCTCAGCTAAAATCTGGTTTATGTTCAAGAAATATTTTATAATTTTCAAAGTCACAGAAATATTTCAGCTACTATAACTGTGAATTCTAGCAATAGACGGTTCTCCTGAGTTTTCAAATGGAGTATTCAGTGGTATGTAGGTCAAGCTGTCCTACCAACTGCATGAGCTCAAAGTTTTCCTCTCTCCGCCCCTCCCGAGATATTTTTTTTCGTGGAATCTTTGTATTGCAACAGAAAGCAGAGAACGACCCAAGTTTCTCTTCAAGAAAATACCATAACCTGATCTTTTCCCCTTTCATTAATCCTCACCGGTTATGACTGAGGTAACCGTGATTTTTCTTCTCATCCAATCATAAGACTGTGTGATCAAACAGGGCAAAGACAGGTCAAGTTCATGGTTCTGCTATCACAAAGATGGTCAATATGAAAATGATGAACTTCAGTAGGAAGGTGTCGTTTTATAGAGAAAAAAAGAAATGAGTTACCAGATTTTCACATTTGTATTTCAAGAATGTAGTATTTCATGGCTGTCACAGACAATACAAGCAGCTGCAGCTCACCCATTCCTCATTCAGCAAGAGCTGACCCATTTCTAGTGCCTATGCTGGAACATGAAAAAGGAGAAGACAGCTGCCCTGTCTCTGATTTGTCCTTTATGTTTATTGCATTAATGAATTGTTTTCAAGGCTTTTCTAAACAAACCATGATCATGGAGAATCTCCAAGTGAATCATAACAAAAAAGGGAAAAGATCCTTGTCATGGTTCTTCTATTCATAATTTCAAACTTAAGCAGCAGAAAGACTCTCTTAAACTAAGTTAATTATGTTCAAGTCAGAATGACTGCTCTGAACCCAGGTTTATCTTCAAACTTTTCAGCTATTTCAGAACTAAAGGCCTTTTGTACCAAAAAGCTTGTCTGCGTTTTCAAAATTAGTTAGTTTGAAAACATATACTGCCCCCTCCCCACAAACGTTTCGTGTGGGAGAAACGCCAGCTCTATTCCTGGAAACAGGATATATGCCCTTGTGTGGGCAGCACCGAATGAGGACACAAAGCTATTACAAGGAAAGGAGAGAGTTTTTATAAAGCAGCTTAAACTGAATTAGGTTGAAACAGCAATTTAAATGCGGAAGAACTATATAGGCAAAACCAAACCAGATGGTGTCACTGCACAGCTTGTTTTGAGACTGGAACAAAGTTCAGCAGAGGCATGGAGACTCACAGGCTCTAGAGGAATTATTAGGCAAGTTGACTGTGATATCTGTGTAAACAATATTATAAAGCAACTTTAGAAAAGAAGCCCAGCAGTACTGTGTATAGTTTTGGGCTCTATCCTTCAAGAAAGTTCTGAGAAAAATGGAGGTAGGGGAAATACCAGGAGTGGTGATCATGGTTTCTAGCTTTAGGAAAAGATAGATAAATTGAATTTAACCAGTTTATCTGAAGAAAGGAAAAAATTGGAGAGAGATGTGATGTGCAAATGTGTACCACATGTGCAAAAGGTTGCTGCATAAAGTGAGAGCAATTTTCATGTCCACAGTGGCTAGGACAACTAATAAGCTTAAGGGAAATTTGTATTAGCTACTAAAGACATCAAAAGAAGACACTCAGCCTTATGAAATCCTTTTTAGTAGTAAGGACAGTAAAGTGTTACAAGTGGTGTTGACCGGGGCTGTTTTAAGACCTTAATCATAGAGGTTTTAACAGAAAATATTGGCACCCATATAGAGAGATAAGCCTGTCCTTAGGCTGGTGTATAGAGCAGGTGACCTCTTGTCGTCCCTTCTCCTCCTGTTTTCCAAATCTACATACACTGTTTTAGAAACACACTTAAGTGTTGTAAGTAAGAGAAATAAAACTGTACTTGAATCAAAAAATGAGAGTTTTTATGAAATGACAGAAGCTCCTTTGGTAAAAATAAGCAGACACAGGAGTCCCAAGTTTCCCACTCAACTGCCTGTTTTGATGGAAATGAAGACAGTGAGAGATTCTGAGCAAGAAAACGCAGCTAATGAGCAGATGAAATCAGGTATGATTTAGGTGATAATGGTGACTTCTAGGTTACATCATAGGCTAGCATATTTGAAAACATAAATTTTTAGTCATACAGATGTTTAGACTCTAGGCAAACATCAGTAAATGAAAAATCTCTATTGCAGGCGTGCTGGAGGTTAGCAGCTGCATCACTTGCATATGCTGAATTTACACCTGACAGAGACTGAGTACATGCCAGTCTCTGTATAACGGCTGAAGAGTTCCAGGAAATCCAGTTAATACAAGCTCTTGAACTAGGCTTTAGTAATCATCATTAAAAAACACACCTAATACCTTTCACCCTCAAAAGAAGCATATGCATGCAAGTACATTGATCACACACCACCAGGTTTCCTTTCTTTAAAAAAAATAACCTAATGTGTGTTTACACATGTGTATAATCTGACGCATACACACTGCTGTATGTTTATCTCTTTAAGAAATAAAGGTCAACAGATTGGGAGTGTTGGACCAGGCGCTGAAGAATTCTCAAGTGGTTTCTGGAAAAGATGTTCTCTAGACTCCACATAGATGGAGATAAATCATCATTTCTGTATAGATACCCAGTGTGCTACAGCAGGACACCTATGACAGAACCGACGTTTCTTTAATGCTGGTAACTTCATGCCACATACACTGAACTGCCACAGTCAAGCTGAGAAGCAATGAAGTAGGAATGAGAGGATCGCTATGACCTAACACAACTCTCCCCAGTCAACTAGATATGATCTTACATATGTCACTAAATCAGATAAATTAATCCAAGAATATGTTTTGTTCATAGTTCAAGTAACTAATTGTGGACTTGTAACCTCCAGAGGAGACAAATTTAGGACACTGTTCTTCAAAATTCCTCCATTGATCATGTTGCTGGATGGCTCCATAAGAGACTCTTTTCCTTCAACAGCCCCTTAAAAGGGTTCTACAATCATCAAACTGAAAAGAGAAAACAAGAGAATAGAACCCATACAATTGCTATTTACATATGGAAGGAGTAAGGAAATGAGTAGCATTGGAAGCTGAAAGACTACACTCAGCATCCAGCTGCAGACATCAAATGGGAACAGAAGCCAGGCTGTGCAGCATTTGAGGAGGGTTAAGCATCACACTAGTCTACCATTCCCAAATCAGTTTGGGCAGTTTGAATACAGTACCAAGGAAGAGCTACTTTTCTTTTAAGATAAAATAAGGAAGAGTATGTAGTCCTCTGACAAACCCTTTCCCAACTTGGCCAGGGAACACTGCACAGCTGATAAACCTTGTAGTATAACACTTCTTAACCAAGAAATCTTCAGTACTTTGAAGGCTGTTGAAGGAACTGCAAGGGCAACAAACAGTAGTTGTGCTTATTTGGCATTCTCTCAGCAGTTCTTTTCCTCTACAAAAAAACCCAGAAGTATGATTCAGAAAAAAAGAACAGAGAGACCAGAAGAATGCAAATATGGATGGGAACTCCAGGAAATATGATTGTGGGGTGGGGATGAGAGAGGGAAAAGTAAGTTTGAAGAGTTATGGGATGGGATTTGGCTTTCGGTGCTCTGTTCCTTCGAGCCCTCTGTTTCCTGCAACAAATGAAGCTGACATGTTTCAGTATTATCATATGGAAAAACATCAGGGCACAAGAACATGTTGTTTGATGACTTTATGCCTGTGTATTTCCTAAAGATAACATCGAATCTATGAGTGCTGTTTTAACAATTTTAATATAGAATTGTTCCAGATAAAACTGATTTACTTCCCTTTGTAAAAATTGCTTTACTGAAGACATTCCAAAACACAATTGTAGGTACACATATAAATCAGCAGTCCCACACAGCATGTGTTTAAAATATCTCTCTTCACCTCCACAAAGCAATTTGAAGGAGGAACAAAAGTTTAATTCAAATATATTACTTGCAATCTTGGAAAAGGTTAGTACCCTGTAAAAATCTGAGTCACTGCAGTACAATTTTTCTTTCTTTACTCTAGAAAAATGTCACTTGCAAATTTTATATCCGAGTTTGAATTGCAACACTTGTTCAACATACTGCAACACATCTTCAGGTTACATAAAAACAACAAAAAAGCAGACATCACATTCATGCTTAAATGATTTAGTTCTACATGTAAAGTCATTATACAAAACCTTAATCCATGAAAAAATTTCCTCAGAAGGTTTTTTGTTTTGTTTCTTTTGTTTTAACACTTTTTTATTAGCAGCAAACACAAGACAATCCTGTGAAGTGTAACAAGGAACTTAAATGTATTTACATTTTAAATGTGTTTAAATGCTAGAAGCATTCTGAAGACATTGTATAGAAAGAAACTTAAAATACAAAGGAAGACTAAGTAGAAAACTGTTCTAAGCAGAGACAGGAGTAAACAGGAACACTCTCATACTTTACACCTTGGACATTAATGTTGCCTCTTTATTATGAGTGGCACATGTTCAAGGTGCTTTTCAGTGAATGTGTCACTTGCAAATTGTCACGGAAAACCATTATTCAGGAAGAACCACAAAGATACATTTGTTCTGTACCTAATTTACTTTAACCTTCCTACCCACAATACTTCAGGAGCTTTATACTTTAAAAGCACTTTCTACCACCCCTCTTCTACTTTAAATAGCTTTTGAAGATCCTCAAACAATTTTGGGGCGCACCATAAAAAGACAGATCACTTCATATCACGTTTGAATATACTTAATGAAAAATACAGAAGCAAGTTTGTCGATATTTCTGAGAACTAAGCACAGTATTTCTCTGCTTTAAAACCTAAATCTTGCTGTTAATTTCTAGATACAACATAGCAGCACATGCTTTTAATTTTAACTTCTAAAACCAGATCAGGTAACTCTCATACTAGAACATTGAACCTGCAGCGTTCCTGAGGCAGGGAAGGGAAGGCTAAGAATGGCATAGAAAGGGACAGAACTTTAGGTGACTAGTCAGAGAAACAGATACGCTGTTGTAAAACTGCTATCCACTTACTCCTGGAGTGTGTTACTGATAATAGTCAGTATCAACTCCTTCACAAGAAGGAAAAGATGAATAACAGACAATTAGAACTACTGTACAGCTACAGGTTTTGTTGGAAATGTCTGCATTAGGGTATAAAATTAAGAGGTAAAAAAATCTACCTATAATGTGAGCATTGGTGTGGAGTAGAAAGACAAGTAACAAGTGGCGCCATAAACAAGCTCAGAAAACTCGTATGATTTGCCTTCTCCTAAAGCTTGATGATAAGGCCAATAATTCTTTAAATATAAAAATGAGCCTAAGTGTAGATTTAATCCAACATTAAGGAATAAATCTTGCTTGAATAAAGAAGCCATGCAATGTAAACAAACAAAGCTAAGTGCCTGTTAGTTGAGTAATACTAATAAACCTCCATTTTGGAATGCCTTCTAACCAGCCCATCAGTATAACCGTTTTTACATTGGAGCTTTTTACACAGTTTTTATTTAGACTGCAAGAGTAACCACAGACCCCAGTTAAGGCCTTACCATGCTAGATGCTATTCAGCAATGCAGACATGCACAATTCCTACCCTGAGAAGCACTGACTATTAAAAAAAAAGTCCTTTAAAGAAATACGGTACTTTCATTGTCATGATTACTTTAGTATTTCTCTATACTGCAAAATTGTTTTAAAAAAATGCACAACAGAAAATAAAACAGGCTGGTATTAAAAAAATCCTATTCTAAAAAAATGCTGTATTTCTATAACCCAATCTCCATCAACCCCAAGACTGAAAAAAAAAAAAAAAGACTAGGCTTTGGACCTAGGATTATTTAAAAATTCCCATTAAACTCTTCCAGCATTTATGCCATTTTCACCAAAGCTCCCTACACTAGCTTCATATTCCATGCAAACTGATTAAAAATAAGCATATGAGTCTTATTAATATTACACAGTACAACCCTGCAGAAGTGTTGCTGGGTATGTACAGTGTATATCAAAATCTGGTATTCTGCTTTAATAGTATCTATCATCACTTATAAGCCTGTATTATTTTTACTATTATACATGAAGGCAGCTGATACAGAAAATAGAGCTGTGACAGCATGAAAAAAACTTCATTCAAATAAGAATAATTTCTTCTGATAGCATTTTTCCTGGTGGACAAACAGTGACTAATATAATACTTCAACATCATCCATATTACCTTAAAAAGATACCTCTTAAAATTCCACCTTTCAGGAAAGAATATGGGTTCCAGTTATCACAGGGGGGGAAAAAGAGGAAACTGATAACATGCTAATTTAAACAAAAAAAAGTATCAGAATTCCACAAAATGTTGTGCATCTTATTTTGGAAGTACAACAGAGCTTGTTTCTTGAGAGCTTTCTAGAATTCTGTGTCTAGAGAGTCTAACACTCTTGCTCGGCAGCTCCAGAAACACTGATGGCCAACAGGACTGAAGAAGGTGGCCTTCAGGGGACGCATCTGTGCGGCGAATGAAGAGACGGGGCGCAGCTTGATGCAAGCAAATGTCCATTTATTAGTGATTTTCTTACAATTACATATGTTTCTACCTTCTACATATTACACACTGATTGGTTAAATCTTAGGCGTAAAAAACACCGATTGGTTGATATTTAAGGCACACCGTTAGAACAATAGGAACTTATTAGTTTACCTTGACATAGCAACAATTTCTATTCCCAAATTAGGAGGTTTCTTTCTAGGCGGCTTTCTTGATTAACAAAGTTACATATCGGCGCCATCCGTTCCCTTATCTGGCTACTTGTTTCTCTGTCCGTCTGGCTGCCTCCTCAGCTGTAACGGCTCAGGGGTCTGCAGTTAGCTTGTTCCTTGGTTCCCAGGGCTTGTGCCCTACAGGTTCGAACAAGTCTCTATTCATCAGGCGATCAGTACTTGGACTCCTGTG
Organism: Falco punctatus; assembly: GCF_963210335.1. Taxonomy (NCBI): domain Eukaryota; kingdom Metazoa; phylum Chordata; class Aves; order Falconiformes; family Falconidae; genus Falco; species Falco punctatus. Next base: position 19,500 of record NW_027660331.1, read on the forward strand.
CTTGAGACCTTGTCCTACACATCTGAAGCGGCCACCCTTAGGCTGAGAGCAACCAGGGGAGCAGAAGGAAGAAGCAAGAATTCCCAGCTGCCTGTCCTTTCTTTTCTCAGTGCCATTCTTCCTCGCTCCTCCACCAAGCCTGGGGGCTCCCCAGCCTCAGCAGTAGCAGGTTTCATCGCTGGCAGAGTCCCTGGAGCCACTGAGCACCCTGGTGTACTCCAAGTGCTGCACAGCTGAGTAGGGTCTGTTTGGGACAATTGACCTTTTGACTGGGTTAGACAAACTGCACGGTCAGATGCGGTTCGTACTGAGCAGCTGAGCAGCAAGAGGCTGCGTGGCCGGCTCTTCTCGCCAGCGCTGGCAAGTCCAATAACTAAATAACTACACTTCAAGTTCTGCAATTAATAGGTATCCAGAACTTATCCATTTCACCGGACAGTAAATTTCAGGCTATTTTTTTAGTCACAGAACTAATTACATAACGGAGGAACAAGTCGATGGTAACATAAACTAGCCAGATTTGGAAACGGAGTTTTAAATATTTCTATAATAGTCATTTTCAAATTATCAAAAGCATCAGAATCATAAGAGTATGAAACAGTTGCATTTCCCTTCAACAAAGATTTATGAATCATGTAATAAGTGGTAAAGTTTTTAATTCCAAATCTGGAGAGAACCAAATGAGTAAGTGCATGTATCACTTTTCACCTGAAATAATTTGATATACTTCCCCCACCTTGGTATTCATTAAATTGGGTAGTATAAAAAGGTGAAATTAGAACCATTTCACCTGTAATTCTATTGAACTGGCAAGAGGAGGTTTAAATTTAAGGTTATGTCCCCCACTCCCTTTAAGCACTGGATGCTGAAAATAGATATATAACCTCCCAAATACTTTTGCTTAGTCTGAAAAAACCTTAGCATTTACAAAAAGCTGACACCACCACTTGGATTGCAATTCCTCAAGTTCTTCTTCATCTCTATCCATGACAATTTCAATCTACCATCCCAGGAAAAGAGAAGTCTAATATATAATACATAATATAAAATGAAAGTATATTCTGCTCATGTGTATCAAATCACAACCCGAATATAGTCAGCCATATCTAGTAATTTGTTATAAAGTCTTAAATAAAATCAAAAATGCTAAAACTATGAACAAGCATCGGCCTCTTCTCAAATGATTCATTTTTCCTTGAAAGAAAGCATAATCTAATTAACATTTTTTCAGTCACTGGTAGACTAGAAAATTCATAATAAATGGAAGTCAACAATACAAAAGGCATTCAAGTAAAAGAAATAATCACTGATTATAACGATCAGAATTTTATAATGTGAACAGCTGAAAATGACCAGAGCAGTGTCACCTCCTGGAACATTAGCTTAATTACTTGTACTTTGTACTATACTGTTTGAATAAATACATTAGCGTAAATCCATAACTCACCGATATTATTACTGTCTTTGAAATGCTACATCTTCCTGTATAATGCCATACTCCTTCATCAAACCTTTTTTAAACAAGTGGGTTTGTTTTGGGGTAGACTCCAGTGCTACTGCTTTAGTATTTTTAGACTACTTGATCATGGACAACACCTGGTCTTGTACTTAATAGTCTGAATCAAAAGCCTAACGCTAACCCCGGGTGGAGGGGGTGGGGGGGTGCAGGGTGCAGTTCCTGCTAACACAGGTTTAATTACCTTAAAAGGTCCCCTTAAAATTAGAGGCTGTTGGCGTATGGTTCGCTCCGCTTCTCTGAGAGCAACACTCACTACAAACAATCCTTTTTCCCAATTAGAGTACCGTTTCTCAGCATCCTTAAAGCTCCTGGAGAAAATCTGATCGGGCGGGCAGGACCTTCTGGTCCTTTTTGCCAAAGATGAACGGACGATCCTGAGTGTGCAAACCCCCACTCAATCTGGACAGGTCAGTGGGGTGAACAGGACCCAAAGCCCGGTGGGTGTTTGCTTCAGACACCAAAAGCTGTAACGCTTCATCGTGGGCTGGAGCCCATTCCCAAGCTGCTCCTTTTCGCAGCAGGTCATATAAGAGTCGTGCAATTATTGCAAAGTCTGGGATGTGTCTTCTCCAAAAGAACAATAAGCGTGAGGCATGCTGCAGCTCCTTTTTATTTTCTGGAATTTTTACCTGCTCTAGTGTTGAGAGGGTGTCCTGAGGAATACAGGCTGAACCTCCTCTCCACCATATCCCTCAAAATTTCACTTCATTTGCAGCAGTTTGTATCTTTCCCTCTGGTACCTGGAGTCCCAGAGACTCTAAGTGCTGTATAATCTTTCCTTGTGTCACCTGTACTGGAATAATTTCATCCCCTCCTATCAAAACATCATTGATGTATTGATAAACTCTAACTCCCAGTTCTGGGAGAATTTGGGCTCATTCTTGTGCCAAAGCATGACGTGCTAAGGTGGGAGAATGTTTATATCCCTGAGGGAGGCGAGTGAAGCTGTACTGCTGTCCCTCCCATGTGAAAGCAAAACGATCACGGTCCTCCTCTTGCTGGGGACCCATGACAAACATCTCTTTCGCATCAGCTGTGGCCATCATCGCATGAGCCTGCTCCTGAACGAGTGAGATGCGCTCAGCTCCGTTAGGCACCGCTGCTGCCAAGGGACCAGTGTCTGCATTAAGTCGACGATCATCTACAGTCAGTCTCCACTTCCCATTTGATTTACCAACTGGCCACACTGGGGAATTGCATGGGGAGTGGGTGAATGTTAAAATGCCCTGGTGTTTAAGATCCTCAGTCACCGGAGCTATCCCCTCCGGGCCCCTAATGGCAAGGGACAGGCTGTCACATCAGTCATCCTGGAAGGGGGGAGCGTAGGTGCTGCTTGCAACAGGCGCACTTCTGCCCAGGACGTTTCAGCTAATTCTCTGATCTGAGGAGTGCCAAAGGACCATGAATTCCCCTGGGTATCATACCACTGCCTGCCCTTCAGCACATCTATGCCCAAAAGATTTGTTGGGAAAGGGCCTTTTGCAGCCTGGGTGTTACCTGGGTCTGCCTCCCCAGGCATCCATAATGTTACCAAGGCCACAGGGACCGACTGAGTTTTCCCTAAAGCATTTAGGACAATTGGGGTTTTAGGCAAAGTCAAAATTCCACATTGCTCTGCCTCACTCTGCGTCAGTGCAGTGATTTGTGCTCCTGTGTCAGTACTGGTTTTTTCTGTGTTCCAACGGCCACTGTAATCATTAAATCTCCTCTCAAATTTAAGGTGAGTTGCCTAATAAACATTCACCCTCCCTTCCCCCCCCACCTTCGGGGGATGGAGGATAGTTTCTTTACTTCATCAGCTTTTTCCCCGATGCCTATTGATGGTGGGGCACTAGGGCTTGGCTTGAAACTAACTTTGTGCCCTGACCATGTCTGTACAGATTTCTCCAGTCTCTGGGTCGGGAGCCCATCCATTAGATCCCAGTGAATACCTCTCTGGAGCCCCAGCTGCCACCAGTCCTGCCGGCTTAGGGGTCTCCCTCCCCTAGGATCAGTACATCGGACCGATTTAGAATTCTGACTTCCCTGAGCCTGTGCTAAGCGTCCCTCAGCTTTTCCCGCAGTTCTGCGGCTCTCGTTTCAGGTCTTTGCCAGGACCTACCAACGGGACCGTATTTTGTCCCAGAGTTAATTAGCTGTTGAGCAATTTCCCCTCGCATAACTCTGCCTGATATGGGGGTATTTTGTATTTTCCCCTGTACCTGGATCCCAATGGGTTTTAAAGAATCAGGAAGTCCTCGAATTAGAGGAGTCATCCCTTCTGGGTCCACAGGCACCATCATGGGGGAGCCCTGGCGAGATTCAAGCCTCCTGTCATACATCATCTGCAGACAAGCTGCCTTTTGTACACTTCCTACCAGCTGATCCACCGCACCTGTTACGGCTAGGGGGTCTCCCCTTCCAGAGGGTTCACTCCCCCGGCCCAATACGCTGCCCTCTGCGTTAATGACCATGGGGCCTGATGGTTGCCAGCAGTTAAAAACACACCTGGGCCCCAGGATCCTTCTGCTTCCTTCTCTGACAACAAAATCCCATCCCCTCATGACAAGGACACTTCCCAAACATATTCTGTTTCAGATTCTTTTGGAGTCTTTGCAAAATCCTTCCTTAATTTTACTAACTCAGTTGCTGTAAACGGAGCCTCTTTAATAACCATTTGGGCACAATTTGGGCACAAGTGTCGTTGTCTGTCTCATATAAACACTCAGTCTTAACTAGGGGATACATGTGAGGAGGGTTTTCTGCTGCCTCTTTTTCCCCCTGGGCATGTATTTGTCTAATCCCTTTCTCTGTTAACTTCAACTCCACCTCCCTAAACGAGTCACTTTGTTTCCACAATTCTTCTCTTAATGTGTCTTTTAACAAAGCATTCTGGTTTCTCTCCTGCTCTAATAGCTGTTTGGTCTTTTCTAACTGCTCTGGCAGTGTTTTAACTGCCATTTTCAAGGAATCTACCGCGGCATCATCTTGACACAATCTTTGGCTCCTATCTTCTATGGCTGCTGCAAACTTGCCCCTAAAACTGCACAAATTATGGATTTTTCCCTTGCCAGGCCTAACTTTAGCTTCCTTCTGCAATATCGTGATCCTATCCACTATACTCTGCGGTTGGAACCACTGATTTTTTGCCCATTCTCGCCCTCAGGCAGCTGGGCGAGCATGATAGCTTCCCAAAAGTCATCCAGTTTATAGAAATCTTTGCCCCATACTTCAGTGGGGGAAACATCATGAATGTTATAAATTGAGACCGCAACGGATCATAATCCGATTAAAATTTTATTAATTATAGCAAGTAGAATATGAGCAAAACAGCGCTGGACGACAGGGGAGTCTGCGCTCCGCCAACTGCCGCCCTGAGCAGTTCAAACAGTCCCTTTTTATACATCTTTACTTCCGTGTTCATGAGGTAGTGGAGTCATGCTTCAGTTGTTGTTAGGGGGTCGTTTTCTGCCTCCTGGTGGTCGTTGAGGCCGAAGTAAGAAGTCTTCCTCCTTCATCCCATAGTTGACCCCTCACTCATATGTCCTTATATGGGGTTGTTTGCCCTGTTTCTGTCGGTTCCTGGACACCTGGTGGTTATCTTATCTTGCATCAGCGGTGTCTGGTTTAGTTTGTGTATTGCGGTTATCTTATCTTACACAAGCGCTGTCTGGTAGCTGTTTGCATAAGCGTTTTCATATCTTTTGTTGCCTAACCTTTACATTGAGCTTAACATAAATCTTAATAAACGATACCCTAGTCCATAGTTTCTCACAATCCCCCCTTTTTCTTTTTATCCTATTATTGTTTATTAGACGCTACTTTCATTCTCAGCACTGCAAGCAAACCTTTTTCCACAATCCCAACATTTATCGTAACACTCACAAGGTAATACCTCACAATTACAATAGGCATAGTTCTCACGTGGCATAACGCATTCACAACAATCTTCATCCTCATTAATAGATACACTCTTATATTTTGCCCCAGACCTCGTAGTTAAAATAAGCAATTTAGCTATGTCAAACCGTTCTTTAATAAAATGTAAAATATAGCGTAATATACAAGGCCCAAATATAAGTCCCCAAATCAACATGATAAGCGGTCCTGCTAAAGCGGATAACAAAGTGGTTAGCCAAGGTGAAACATTAAACCAGTTTTCATACCATGACCTGCCCGCCTCACGATCCTTCTTACGTTCATCTAACCCTTTTCCGGAGTTCAGACATGGTGTCCTGGACTACTCCCGTATGGTCAGCAAAAGAACAACATTCTTCATTGAGAGCTACACATAACCCTCCTTCCTTTAAGAACAGTAGATCTAATCCTCTTCTATTTTGCAGCACTACTTCTGATAAAGACTTTACTGAAGTGGCTAAATTTTGGATAGATTGTTCTATTTTTGCTAAATCCTCATCTACAGCCATCTGCAAACTTTGTAATTCCTGACCTCTTACTAGGGAGGCTATGCCTGTACCTGCTCCAACTCCGCCCGCTATCAGCAGTGTAGCTAGGGTTACCACTGTAATTGGCTCTCGTTTTTGTCTATCCAGGTCTCCTTCAAAGTGGCGTAACACCTCCTCAGAGGTGTGATAGATCAGACGAGGAACAATAATCACCTGTACACAAAACTGAGATTGATTAAACACGTTTAGGGATAGGCAAGGCGTTACTCCGATGTCTGAACAAACCCATTTAGCTCCTGGTGTCGGGATAGCCCATTTGTCATTTTGATTCTTGTGTTTCTCTATATTGGTGTTAGTGACTGTTCGGTTGCACAAAGGCTGATACTTTTCGGGCACTGTACCTATACATTTTCCTTGACCTGTTACTAATTGAATAGTAATTCCTTGCGTATGGTTCCTCTGGTCATTCCATGGGCATTCTCGTGGGTTTGAACCATTAGACCATCAAATCCTTCCTGGTTTTCCAATTGCCTCAAAATATGGTGGTCTAACATTATAACATAACCAGCATTCCTCAGTTAAATTTGGTTTGCTTTCATTAAGGGCACGATAAGAGGCTTGCATTAGATTCCATAAGGGGTCTTTGGATTCTGACAACTCTAGATCCCTGGATAAGGAGAATTCAGTCACAATGTCATTAGTTGTTTCCAAAAGGGAGTCTGAAGAAGGGGTTACGACAATTACGGGGGCAACCTTTTCTTCAGAGAAAGTGGGTGGATTCAGGACCAGGTTTGGTCCTATTGGCAAAGGATCGTGGGGCATCGGTCTCTTCATTATTTGAAAAATTCCTCCTCTGTCTGCACCTGTTTCCCAGGATCTAATTCCCCAATATTTCCCTGCCAGCCAAAAGTCCTGAGCAGGATTTTTTATAGTTATATTGATGCCCACACAAGGAATCGGTTTACTTAAGCAATGACCCCACTGGTCTCCGTGTAATTTAGGTCTCTCGCATCCTTCCGGTGACCACTTTATTTCTAGATATTGGTCTCCAGGTGCGGACCACTCAGAGGCCCATGTTTCGCACCCCCAATATGCACAGTAATAATAACCTGGAGAATTACAGTATCCTTTACCAGGATTTGATGCTGGACATATATAAATTGGTTTACATATATCCACTTCATCTCTACGATCTTCTTCAGTAATTAGGTCATGCAAACTCACATTGAAACTAACTGTGCCCGGTGTAGTTCGTGCTTGGATTGGATTACTTGGATATTTTATGTTTGTTATTGTGCAGTTCATAGGTTCATGAGGGTTTCCATTTGCTTGGGTTATTATCAATAACAAAACTAACAGTATACCAGGAAAAAGGGTGTCTATCAATTTTGCCAATTTAAGTATATTTTTACCAGTCCTGGGGAAGTTCGGCCATTGCTGCTTTAGTGTCCCATTGTTCTGGTTCTTGTCTCCACAGTTTGTTCCTCCTCTGCCTTGCCCGTCGACTCGGTTGCTTCGAGCCACGGGGTGTATCATCTTCTCGGCAGCAAGGGAATTCTTCAGGAGAACAGCTGTTTCGGGCTTTCTGCCTGTTTACATAGGCTTCCCACTTTGCAGCTTTAACTAATGGGGCAAAGCAAGACACGGTTAGTACTTCCCTTCTGCACTTTATAGCCAAGATTTCAGCTACAAAGGGGACTGGTTCGGTGGAGTGGTAACAATAATATTGAGGGTTTATTCCTTTGGCAAAAATTTCCCACCACTCATGGGATTCTCGAATAATTTCTTGTTTAGACTCTAATTGTTTTAATTTCCACTCAGTAAGAGTTCTTTGGATTTTCCAACACTGTGTGCAAACTCCTATCGGAGGGTATCCACATTCACAGTGTGTCCACCATTTATTCTGGCATACCTTACACCTGAAACAAGCAAATGGATAACAATTGCAGTTCAAATTATTACATCTAATTCGTATATCTAGAGTGCATATATTATTTACATCAGCATATCTTCTATACTTGATATTGTGTGGTTGCATAAGTTTAGCAATTTCCTTCAACACACTTTGTACGCTTCCATATATAATAGATAAAACAAGAAATAATTATAGCAAATATAAACAACAATACACACTTTATACCAAAAGGTAATGCGGCAAAATAATCAAATGAAGTCTCTATCATTACGTTATCTTTTCAGGGTTATCTTGGTGTCACCTGGAGTACTGATTACTTTCCAGTGGGGTCTCGTCACTGGGCCTTTAATGCGACTGGCATGAGTCCATCCACGCTCAGCAGTCCGGACAGCTGTTTCTGTTGTAAGCAAAACAAGATAAGGTCCCTCCCAATTGGGTTTTAGGGTTTCTTCTTTCCACGTTTTAACCAATACCCAGTCCCCAGGTTTAAGATTATGAATTTTTAAGTCCAGCGGTGGTCGTTGTACAATCAGTCCATGTTCCCAAAGCTTGTTACGATGTTCTGCTAATTGTGAAACATATTCATTAATCACACGGTCTCGAATTAAAACATTTGTTTGTGGACTTTCAATTCTATACGACATTCCATACACCATTTCAAACGCTGATATTCCTACATCTGCTCGGGGTCTGGTTCTGAGAATTAATAGTGCCATGGGTAGGCACTTAATCCATGATAATTTGGTTTCTATCATTAATTTAGTCAAAATAGTTTTGATTTCTCCATTCATCCTTTCAACTTTTCCCGAACTTTGTGGATGCCATGGCGTATGGTATTCCCACTTAATACCCAAGCTTTCTGTTAGATCTCTAACAATTTTTGACACAAAGTGTGTTCCTCTGTCCGAGTCGATTACTTCAGGTACTCCATATCGAGGTATAATGTGTTCAAGTAACACTTTAGTAACTTGGTTAGCAGTTGCCTTGGAGGTAGGAAAAGCCTCAACATAATGTGTTAAAAGATCCACCATTACTAATAAATATTTGTAACGCCCTACCCTGGGTAGTTCAGTAAAATCCACTTGTATGTGTGAGAAAGGTCTGTATGCTGGGGAACGTCCTCCAAGAGGTTTTTGTCTCATGTTGTTTCGATTAACCTTTTGACAGGTCTTGCAGGCTGCCGTGACTGTCTTTGCTATGTTATATACGCCTATACAGGCAAACTGTTGATTGAAATGATCAACTAACGCCTGGGTTCCCCAGTGTGTTTTACTGTGTATTTTTGAAAATATTTCGAGTGCTATGCCCTTCGGCAAGACTTCTCTCCCATCTGGCAATATGTACTTACCATCCTGTTCCTTAGCTCCCATTTCTTCTAGTTTTTCCTTTTCTGCAGATTCTAAACTCAAATTTTTACTAACAGATATTTGTTGCATAGTCAAAATCGTACTATAATTGCCTGCCACTTGTTTTGCTTCTGTATCAGCTGCATTATTTCCCCTAACTTGATAACTTGTACCTCGCTGGTGTCCCTTTATATGTACAACTGCTATTTTATTCGGCATTTTCAATGCCCCCAGAACTCGCCGAATTAATTCCGGGTGTATCAGTTCTTTTCCCTGTGAGTTAACAAATCCTCTTTCCTCCCATATTTTTCCAAAGGTATGTACCACTCCGAACGCATAGCGTGAGTCTGTATATATAGTTCCATCCTTTCCCTTCAGTGACACTAATGCTTTCCACAATGCATACAGCTCACAGGCTTGAGCCGACCAGCTGGCACTTAGGGGGCCGGATTCTATTGTCTTAAATTCTCCTTTCTCTAACTTAACGATGGCATATCCAGACAATTGTTTACCTTCCACTATTCGTGATGACCCATCTATAAATAGTACTTCTCCACATTGTAGTTCTTCTTCTTCTAAGTCTGGTCTAATGCGTGTCTGTTGTTCAATTGTTTGAAGACAATCATGTACTAACTCAGTACTTTCCCCTGGGTATAAAAATTCTGCAGGGTTAACCACTCCAATAGTCCTTAGGGATAGTTTTGGAGATTCTATGAGTATTCCCTCATACTTTAGCAGTCGGCTATCTGTAAGCCATTTTTCTGCTTTTTGTTGAAGCACCCCCCTTATATTATGAGGTGCATATAGGACAACTTCTCCATTAAAGGTAATACGATTCGTTTCTTCAAGTAATAAGGCAGCAGCAACAATAATTTGTAAACAACTCGGCCAACCCCTGCTCACAGGGTCCAACAGCTTTGATAAGTATGCCACCGGTTTCTTTTGTCCGGCCCATTCCTGAGTTAATACTCCGAATGCCGTTCCTTCATGTATGTTAACGAATAAATGGAATGGCCGCTTTAAATCTGGGAGGCTTAAAACCGGTGCTTGACTTAGCTCCCTTTTGAGACTGGCAAACTGCTCTTGATCCTGAGGGGTCCACTTGGGTATTTTGTCTTTAGACAGTTGTTCATATAAGAATTTAACTTTAAAGCTGTAGTTCTCTATCCATTGCCTACAATACCCAAATAGCCCTAATGCCTGCCGAATTTGCCTCTTAGTGACAGGCATAGGTAATTCCAGAATTCCTTTAATGCGCTCTGGATCCAATATCTTCTTGCCGTTAAACAAATAATGCCCCAAATATTTCACTTTTTCCTCCACAAATTGTAACTTTTCTTGTGATACCCGTAGGCCCTTTTGTGCAAGAAAGTTTAGAAGTCAAATGCTTTCTTTTCTTACATCCTCATTATTCCCTGCTATGAGCAGATCATCTACATACTGTAACAGCACGTTTCCCGTTTGTACCTGGTATTCTTTTAAGAGCTCTTCCAGGGCCTGTCCAAACAGATTAGGGGACTCAGTGAACCCTTGGGGAAGCACGGTCCATCTCAATTGCTGTCTACGGCCTGTCTCTATGTCTTCCCATTCAAAGGCAAAATAATCACGGCATTCTTCTGCCAGTGGACAGGCCCAAAAGGCATCCTTTAAATCAGCCACACTATACCAGGAGTTATGGGGTCCTAGCTTGCTTAGCAGGGTGTATGGATTTGCTACTACAGGGAACTGGGTGATAGTTCTTTTGTTTATTTCCCTTAAATCATGTACGAGCCGATATTTCCCATTGGGTTTCTTTACAGGCAGAATGGGAGTGTTAAAGGGTGACATACAAGGCTCTAAGATTCCGTGTGCTAACAATCGATCAATTTCTGGTTTTAATCCCCTCCGTCCTTCTAGGGATATGGGATATTGCCTTACCCTCACAGGTATGTGGGGTTCGGAAATTTGGATTTTAATCGGTGGGATTTCCAGTCTACTAATTGTGTCCGGAGAGTACCAGACATCGGGGTTAATTTGTTTTTGATCATCCACGGTCAAAGGATAAGCAGACACTGTAAGCTCTTGATTTTTCACTTTAATTTCTAATTGCAATTCAACAATTAAATCTCGTCCTAACAGATTAAATTCTGCTTCAGGGACTAGCAAGAGTTCACCCATTCCAAATTTATTTTCAGTTTCGAATACCACATTTTTGATTTTGCTTACTTTAAAGGGTTCTCCTTTTGCCCCAATTACTTGTACTTTTTCAGGGGAAACTTTACATCCCTCAGGTATTTGCTTAATAGTTGATTTCTCAGCCCCAGTGTCTACTAAAAAGGTGAACTCTTGTTTATGGGGACCTATTTTTAATTTTATCAAGGGCTCATGATGACTCCGGTCCCCTAAAATATAAAGCCCCTGACTCTCCTATTCCGTTTTCAATATTTCCTCATCCCTGATCCTTTCTCTGCAATTCTTTTTTATATGTCCCTTCTTTCCACAGTAAAAACAACATCTCTGTTCCTTCTTTACTACTACGTTCCCTTGTTTCGTTCCAGCAGATCTGTGTTCACCAGTCCGCCCTTTGCGATCCTCTCTGACCGCTGCTACCATCATTTTTACTTGTCGCTTGCTGCTCTCTTCTTCCCGCCTTACGTAGACTTTCTGAGCTTCCCTCAATAATTCATCCAACCCTCTATTCTGCCAGTCTTCTAACTTTTCAATCTTCTTTCTGATATCTTCCCATGATTTTGCCACAAACTGAGTTTTGAGGAGTGCTTGCCCTAAAGGGTTGTCTGGATTTACCCCAGAGTACAGCTGAAGGGCTTTCCTCAGTCGTTCCAGCCACTCAGTGGGGCTCTCATCTTTCCTTTGCATTTCATTAAATGCTTTATTGATATTCTGGCCACGGGGTACTGCTTCTCTAATTCCCTGAATTACTATAGTTCTCAGGTCCTGCATATGAGTTCTATGCGCCGGATCCTGATTATCCCAATTAGGTCTTTGGAGTGGCCATTTAATATCTGCTTGGGGTCCCTGGGCATGTTGAGCATCCCACAGTCTCATTCCTGCTCGTCTAATCATATCTCTTTCCTCGGTAGTAAATAATTGACAAAGAATAGATTGCATCTCATCCCAAGTATAAAGGTTTGGTCCCAGAAATTGATCTAATCTTTCTGCCACTCCGAGTGGGTCCTCAATTAAGTTTCCCATCTCGGTCCTTTTAAAATCTCGTAGGTCAGCCGAATTTAGAGGCACAGAAAGATCACAGGTTGAGGTCCCCCCATGGGTATTTCCCTTAGGGGGTACATCTGAGCTGCCCCTTTTGACTTCTAGTTACGCGTCTAGGAAGAGGGGGAGACCCTTGTTCCGACTCTGGTGGGGGAGTGGGCACTCTGGGGACCTCTGCGGGAGCAGGAGGAGGAATGTAAGGAGGGGGGGTTAGAAGGGTTTCGTCTAACTCTTCCTTCTTTTTCTTTTGTTTAGTTTTTATTTCATTCAGCAGGTAAAGTCTAGCTCCCGGTCTTTCTAGCCACACTTCCGCATATTGACTCTCCTCCAGGTTAAGGGGTTTTTTATTATTAACCCAGAGGTTTAATTGCTGTCTTACCCAATCTTCTTCTGACCCATAGACTGGCCAAAAGACATTTTTAGAAATCTTCTTCCCTCCTCATATCTTAGTACAATAGTCTATCATTTTCTGCTTATCTTTCCCTAGGGTTCCAGGGAAATATCTCCAATTGTCTAAGATATATGCCAGAGGGGTATTCTTAGGTACAGTGGGTACCCTTCCCATGGGAGTCGAAGGCTTGCTGCCCTTCGCCCCCATCTTCTGGAATATCCACAAACATACACTCACTCGCTCCCCTTGTTCCTGGCCCAGTCCCTCGCGGGAGATGGGAGACGCAGTACTTAAGAGTCCGCACTCGCTTAGTTCAGTATATCGAACCTCTCACTCGTTATATTCCAGGAAACCCAATCCCGCCCGAACGGCAAACCCGCGAACAAATTCGCAATATACTTACGCGTCCTGCGTCTTCGTCCGGACTCCCGTGCACAGAACTTTATGGGATTTTACCAGTCCTTTTTTGCTCAATATCCTAGATTTTAGGTTCGTTGGTAAGGTTGGAGTAAGCTGTTGGTCGCGGGGCCGTGAAATGTCGCGGGGCGCCTCCCCGGAGGACCAAAGCCCACCGTTCCTTATCCGAGTCACGGCACCAGAAATTGTTATAAATTGAGACCGCAACGGATCATAATCCAATTAAAATTTTATTAATTATAGCAAGTAGAATATGAGCAAAAACAGCGCTGGACGGCAGGGGAGTCTGCGCTCCACCAACTGCCGCCCTGAGCAGTTCAAACAGTCCCTTTTTATACATCTTTACTTCCGTGCTCATGAGGTAGTGGAGTCATGCTTCAGTTGTTGTTAGGGGGTCGTTTTCTGCCTCCTGGTGGTCGTTGAGGCCGAAGTAAGAAGTCTTCCTCCTTCATCCCATAGTTGACCCCTCACTCATATGTCCTTATATGGGGTTGTTTGCCCTGTTTCTGTCGGTTCCTGGACATCTGGTGGTTATCTTATCTTGCATCAGCGGTGTCTGGTTTAGTTTGTGTATTGCGGTTATCTTATCTTACACAGGTGTCTGGTAGCTGTTTGCATAAGCGTTTTCATATCTTTTGTTGCCTAAACTTTACATTGAGCTTAACATAAATCTTAATAAACAATACCCTAGTCCATAGTTTCTCACATGAACATCTGTAGAATGTGGGCACACACTTCACTAAAGAGGGGTTATTTCATCCTGAGAGGGCCTCACTGTAAATTCTCTTACCACTTCCCACCCCTGCCGCCACCCTTCACTCTCAGGAGGTCACACTTGTAAACTTCTGTAGAGACTCATCTCTTGTTCAATTCTATCACTTTGTCCTTCGGCTGTTTTCCTCACGGACAAACAGAACCACGGATCCAGACTCCGCACTCACTTCGCACCAAGGCACATCTCAGGCGCGCACACACACACACACACACACACAGACACACACAGAGATACACAGACACAGACACACACACAGACACACACAGAGATACACAGACACAGACACACACACAGATACACAGACACACACACACACAGATACACACAGACACACACAGAGATACAGACACAGACACACACACACAGATACGCACACACAGACACACAGACACACACGCGTGCGCACACACACACAGACACACACAGAGATACACAGACACATACACACACACAGATACACACACACAGACACACACACACACAGACACACAGACACACACACAGATACGCACAGACACACAGAGACACAGACACACACACGCGTGCGCACGCACACGCACACACACACAGACACAGAGTCAGGGGCCAAGGAACTTTATTTGCCTAACAATAAATCTGCAAATGCAAAGGGAGAGAGCGCGAGAGCTAAAGTGAGAGAAAGGAAGGAAAGAAATAAGGGAAGAAAAAGAAAGAGTTCAAGGCAATAGCCACCACCCCGGAGCTGCAGCGTCCCAACGGTCTGATTCGTTCCCCAGTCCGGTGGGGGAACGTTCTGTCCCATGTTAGCTGGTTCCATTTTTTATGGAGTTGCTACAAGCTGTTCTGCTACACCACACCTTCCACCCGGCAATGGTGTACGTGCCCAACACTCCTCAGAGGCCTCTGGGCACCCTGACCCCCTGACCCCAAGTCTGGGCACGTGCACAGGGGTTTGGTTGGGTTGTGCAGGATCAGCCTCCCCCGTTGCTCCATGGCGTCCGTCGGTTTCCTCCTTTAACAATGTATAGACCGATCTCTGCGGTGGCAGCGGTGTTACCCTCCTGCCTTAAATCCCTTCTGTGCCGGTGGTGTTATCTTCCTGCCTTAACAATGTACAGATCGTTCCCCGTGGGGATGGCATGAGTCTCCTGCCATAGCAATGCTGAGACAACACATCTGCTGTGGTGATGGCGGGTCTCAGCAGCACAGTCTCTTACACCCAGTCAGAAGGGGTATCTTGAAATTTAATCTACGGCCCAATATGCTTTTAAAAATTATGAAATTAAATTATAGTCTTGTGAATTTACAGTAACTTTTAATCCATAGTGGATAGCTAGATCCCTGTATGTATGTGGTGGAAAGAAAGCACTCAGGAAAAGTATTTGATGCATTATTGAATTATAACCACCCTGAAACTATTTTCATTGAATCAAACCTGTAGTGCAGTCCAGCTAAAAAATAGGTCATCCCTGAAAGTTAATATTTTTTATGTCATTAATTTACTTTGATTCATTTCAATAAAGCAGGAAAAATAAATGGGATTGAAACCAGAATGTGGACATAGAGTGATGGCCTTGTATTAGTGATACTAAAACAGAAAGCTAGAGGATGTCAGTCCCCGGAGGAGGAAGAGCCTAGGGTGGAAGCTCAGCAGGTGTGAAGGCTGCGGATGTATCTTGACTCCAGGTGAACCCACACTGCAGCCAGCGTAGCAAAAGTGTTGAAAGTGGTGAAAAGGTAAAACAGAGAGGAAATGAAGTAGAGCTGAATTTTGGGGAGGAAAAGTTATTTCTGATGCTGAGGAGGTACGAAAGAGGACTGGAATGGAAAAAGAGCACCACAGATTACCGTTGTGTGCTGAGCGGGGGAATGCCAGTCAGTGGGTGTCAGCTGGCTGGGGCAAAGGATCTCTGCCGATTCCCACTGGTTGTAGAGACGTAGCAAAGCAAATGTCTCCTGGGAGATGAGGAGTAGTATTGTCTACAAAAAGCCTGTGCTTTACTCTTTCTGACGGAAAAGTACCCTCAACAAAAAAAAAAAGTAACTCCCTTTTCAGACTTGAAGGCATTTACAGTGGTTCTGCCCACTGTGGCTGGATGGCTGAGCTGGTTCCTTGCGGCACGTGAAGAGCCCTGCTGAGATAGGAAAAGGGTCATCATAGTCCATAGTGCTCTTGGAAACTGTCTTTTCCTGCAAAAAGCCTAGATTAAAGATTCAATAAATAACAGGCGATGTTCCCTAATATCCAGTGAGTCCTTGCAGAGTAATAAACCAATTTTCCCAAAATGAGTAGGGCAGAGAAAGGTGATGCTAAGGACAAGAAGAAGTAATGCTGAATTGGAGGTAATTGTCATATTCCATTAAGTTTCCTGCATTGCCCTAGGTTGGTCACTTCCTCCTTTTGTTTGTTTAATAGAGATCATGGAGTGAAAGGACAAGTCTTGATGAGTACTGGAAAAGGATGCCTCCAGTGAAATGACTGACTTGTCTTATAAAAAGATGAGTTACATTCATTTGTTGTGCATGAAGCGATGCAGGAGCCATCTTCTGTGGTCCAAGGGCAACGTCCCTAGTTGCAGTCCATGTGAAGTGCCTCCATGTCCACGTATTTGCAACCAAAGTTCTTCAAATACTGCATGGCCTATTGGATTGAAAGAACATGGATTCTGTTCTGAGGACTTACTCCAACAGTGGAGAATTTCTGTATGACTCAACCTTTGCTATCAACTATAGCCTGTCATCCCATCCTTAGTTCCTGGAGCATTTATTCTTCAATCCGTTTTATAAGTAAAGCAGCTGAGAGACACATTAAACACACTGTGCTAGAGCTGAAGGTACAGTACAGGTGGTTCGTATGATTTCTCATGGCCACTGCTGTACTACTTTCATAGCAAATGTGGTAACATAATTCCACCTCTCAGTCTCTCCTGCAGGAATCTGCGCTCTGCTAAGAATTTTATTCTGCAGATTCATACAGAAATGATCCTAAATGCCAGGGTTGAGTTCTCTGTGCATTGTTAAGAAAGAATTTAATTAATTCCACAGTTAATATGACAAATACCAAGCCATGAGCTGTTGTTCCTTTAGGAATTAAATGGCAACAACGATGAAGGCACTTCTGAAGAAGGTAGAAGCCTTGATTGAAGAGACTTGGAAACTACGAATGTGAGTCACGCCAGTGAAACGTCAGGACGGTTTGTGCTCGCCAGTTATATTTGGTCTGTGGTGCATTTTGGCACCTGTGCATGCAACTCTACTAATTTTTACTAATTGTGTCCTTATTTCTGCTTTCTAGCTGGGGAAACGGCAGTTCCTTGATTAGAATCACAAAAGTAAATCTGTGGATTGTTCTTATTTTAAGTGGAAGAGAGTTCTTCAGTCACGGTAAAGATCCAGTAAAGCTGTGTCACGTAAATCAGTCTTTGCTTCCCTGTTGCTTAAATAATAAGACATACTTCATATATCGGGTGTGCACAGACAAACCGCAAAACCTAGATGTGCCAGAAGGTGCTATCTGTGTGGGCCAAGCCTTGAGGGAGGGAGGGAAAACTTGTACCAGACTTAGGTTAAAAACAGATGACAGAAGAGAGCAAAGAGCCGGGCATTTGTCCTGGAAGTCCTGTTCTAACAGCCTCTTCCAGTGTGCTATATTCTGTCTTGGGGACCTTTTCTGGGGCCTTTTTTTTTAGTAGTGTTTAGTTATGGCAGAAATGCTGACATTTCTTCCGGTAGCAATGTTGTCCCTGAAGAAAATAAAAGCTTCACTGACAAAGGTGGAAATCAAAGCTGAAAACACAATAGCATTCAGACTTTTGCCAAGAATTACTTGCCAGCACTAAGGGCCTGACCTCACCCAGGCGGTAATACCTTCCTTCCTGGAGCCTTGCAGAACGTTCCAGAAACTCTGGAACTTGAGTGGAACAACGTGCTGCTGCCGTTCAGCTTTACATCAGGCACGGTGCTGCTGAACGCCGAGAAATTTCACTCAGTGCTGAACTCCTTGTCTGCTACTTGCACTCTTTGATAAAAGGTGTTCATTACTCAAGGGAGCACAAGGGCACGTGCATACGCTGGGTTTGTCCACCAAAACAGCTTTACTGGTTGTCCCACCATCATCTTTTTGTTTTGTACTTTAGTTTTATCTTTAGTGCCAGTTTTCTCAGCAGTGATTACAGTGCTTTGCATAGAAACAAGCAGAGATTATACAGGCGGAGAAATGAAAGAAGCTGGATTTGAAGTAGTGAAATCCACAAAAAGCAGAAGCAAGCAGAACACAAACCTGTTGAATGTGGACAAAGTCAGGTTTTAGAGCAGTGCCCATTATAGGGAAGTTTTCTCTAACACAGATACAATTCTTGTGCATGTCATTCATATTACAAGAAATACTGAGTAATTGTGAGAAAACATTCCCTACCAAGAAATATTTTAGGGCACTAGAATTTCATATGGAAGCTTTCTATCATAAAATGTTATTTTAAAATGTTGGTTCTTGCTTTGGATTTTTGCGCTTAAGTCTTTCGGAACTCTCACTTGTATAATTTTAGACTTCAGCTCTGCTTATGATGCAGATGGAAACCTACCTGTGTGCAGATGAATGCTGTGACGTTTCTGTGAAGCGGCCAGAGTTGCAGGTGGCATATGGCAAGAATCTGCAGTATTTGCACTGATGGAACATGCAGGTGACGTAGTGCCCTCAGATACAGGGGACAGATTGTCAAAATTGCATTTAAAGCAACGTGCATGCAGAAGACCAGGAAAAAACATGCAACAGTGAAAACCTATTTACAACCATTTCAAACCCATTCACAGCATTTCCAATGAATATCACCGGTTCTTGCCAAGTGCCACTTAAATACCACTTCATCTATACCATTTCATGCACACAGACCAGGTCTGGGGGGGTTCTGTTCTGCAGCAAGTTGCAGTGCCGAGCAGAAGCCAGGGCAGGAAGCGATTATGGCTAAAGAGCTGATGCTGATTGAAAGTGTGTGATGCTGCAGAGGAAATGTAACACCTAGAACCTCAGCTAGTCTGGACATCGATTTCAAAACCAGGGCACATTAAGATGTAAACAGTCAATAGGACTGGGGCCCACCTTTCTCCTAACAATCAGGTCATTAGCAGTAGGAGTGTGCAGAATGATTTCCATGATTAAACTGCAAGTGCAAAATGCATGGAAGTGCGTGCTCATCAACGCTGAGCGGAAACGGCCTTGCTTTTTGCCATGTTTCTTCTCCTGCTTGTTCTAATTCATCCTGGATACAAGAGTCAGGCGTAAGGGCAGCTTACGTCTAACAAGTGCAAAGAGGCCTTTGAAAAGGCTTAAGATTCTTCCGTGTAACTATACTGGGGAAGCATTGTGAAGAATTGTGCTTCTGATTTTCAAGGTCGCTTCCCCGAAAAGTCATCAGCTCGCATTCAATTAAAATTGCCAGGATCTGAGTGGAAAGTGTCTCTGATGAGAAATGGAACAGAATTCAAATATTTGGTAGAGTTAGCTATTGTTATAATGTAAGTGATGATTGTTATATGGGTGAAGGGGACAGCTTCCTTTTTATCTAGAGGTTAACATCTGGCGTAGTTTATAGTATCCATTCAGTAATTTTGAGTGTTATCTAACTTCTGATTCCACCATTTTTTAGAAGTCTGGTCAGTGTAGAAAGCAGTAAGAAAGACAAACTTCAACCTGGGAGCCCTTACTTTTTTTTTTTTTTTTTTGTAAGATGTGTATGATGCTCTACAATCACATTGTGTATGTCAGCAGTTTTGCTTTTCTGCAAAGTGCACGTGCCAGCAGAATTACTCATAGCTGAAAGGGAATCGCCAGGCTACCCTACTGCTAATGCCATGCTTCAACACACAGATGTACCCAGGGCAATGCCCTTCATCACCCTGGGCCTTTAAGCAGCTGAGCGTTATTTATGAAAGCACTGAAGTTTCCCTGCACTCTTCCATGTACCATCTGAGCCATAGTAACTTATTAAAGTGAAAAACTTCTAGAATGACAAAGGTTCTACTACAGCACCAAGAAAGGCTTAATCAGTGAAGATAATCTAGACATAAGGACGTTTAGGTAAATTGCAAAAGCCAGTGATCCATCATTTTCCCCCTGCACTTCTGGTACATAGTTTTCTCTTGTTTGCTCCTGTCTGTGTGCCCGTAACATCGACACATCTTGTCTTCCATGTCCAAAATGAAAGCTGGTCTTTCTCACAGTGGCTCGGGCCCCTCATAGGACAGATGGCAAAATACAGGTGCAGGATTTTGTTGCAGGGATGAAGCTGGAATGTAAAACAGCCAGTCATTTATAAGGCGAAGATTAAATTCAGCCCATGTTCAAAGTAATTTTTTCCTTGCCCCCAAATAGATCAGTCAAAAAGTCCCCCAAGTATGTCCTTTTCTTGATGGGAGAAAGCTCAGCGCCATTGTGGATGCCAAGAAACAAACCAGGTTTTAAATCCCAGCTTCTCTGAGATATTGATGTATTTCTGGGAAGCAGCCCTGCAACTCCTGAAAATTAGAGGGCAGCACAAAACAGAGTTTATGAACAGTAAATACAAAGACACATTGTTGATGAGATTGCTCTGAAGAATTATGTGGAAAAGGGAGCTGGAATGGGCCTGTGTGATTTAGGATTCCTTGGTAAATAATTTCTACTGTGGCTACCTGGTTGCTGTGAAAGGACTGTTAGCTTTGTACAGGGTTATTTTTGCCTTGATGCTCCAGAAATAGGTAAGCATGATGCTGTTTCATGAAGAGCCATTAAAGAGGAGCATTTGAGCTGGGTAATAACTGTCTATTCATTCCTGCAACAGGGAACGCAGTTTTATGCACAGGATTTTGATAATACAGCCGGAGGTTAAAAGTGAACTTTCTCTAAGGCTATGGCCAATCGGCACTTCACCAGCAAGAAGGTGACTGGCAGTAGTATTTGTGTAGATGCCACGGGTGTTTATAGATGTGAAGGAAGCTTGCTTGTTTGTTTGTTTGTAAAGGTGCCTGGAGCTCCATTCTACATGAAGGTATTGCTGTAGACATCTGGGGGTGGGCCTGTGAGGTGGGAGCAGAACTTGTACTCAGTTTCTACAAATAGAACAGAATTTGCAAGGAAGATAAAAGTGAATATTGTCCTTGTTGTTTGTGATACACAGCTGTGCTCAAAAGGCCCAACTAGTGTGTGGTCCAGATTATCCTGAATAAAACATGGGCTGTGCTGCTTTCTTCCTAACAGTCACTGTCCTTGTTGTGCTTATAGCAGTGATTAATAGTAATAACTAATCATTAATAATTCATCATAGTTAATAGGTAGTACAATGATCAGCTATCACAGTAACCTCAGTTAAAGCAGCGCTTATGCTTAGGGAGAGGCGGTACTACCAATGAAAAGCAATTTGCAAATTCAAGGTTGACTGTGTCAAGAAAGACAATTATAAAATCAACTTCATTTGCAGGTGCAAAGAGCCAACACCATCTGCTACTGGCAATATGTAACCGGCGGGTGAGAGGAGAGATAAATCAAACCGATGGTACAGTAAAAGCTGAAAAACTGGTTGTCCACCCCTTGTCCTAGGGGCCTTCTCTAGGTACCTCCCAGCACCTGCACCTTGTGCTGCCATGCTGCTGGCTGTCATGTAGAGGAGCTCTGTTCGATGGTGGTTTCCATAGTCTTCTCAAACTAGCTGTGCTAGGAAAAGGCATGCAAAGACGTTATAATTATAAGCAGATCAAGAAGTTGTCTTTCACACTGCTATTTCTTTAAGCATTCTGTGATGTTAACCTGTTTTAGAAGTGAAAAGAAATCAGTTAGCCAACAGCAATGTTAAGTTAACAGACACTGGTATGAGGAGAGATTGGGACAGCCAAAGGTTGTCTTGCCGATTTCTTGGGGGTTTATGGGTAAATAACGGGTACAAGTGACACAGTGTGAGAAATCTGACCCACATGCATGCTGGAAGGTGTTGAGGCACTGAGGAGTTAAGTCTTGTGTTACGTGAGAAAAGCTGTTCTGCTTGCCTTCACAAAAGAGACAGGGAGACCGTGGTGCAGGTGGGGTGGGACACGGAATAATACCCTGCTCCAGCTGACCCAGGCCCATCAGAGGAGCTGCCAGCTCTTCAGAAGCCCATCTGCACCAGCTCAGGGGAGCAGAGAGGCCCAAGGGTGGGCGGGAACCCAAACTAAGGACTCAGAGGAAGGGGCTTGCCAAATCCAGTAGGCTGCTAGAGAGATCCACGCTGTGTGTGCCTGTATCTAGCTAGGTATCTCCGTCTGCAGACACATCTGCATGCACGTATCTTTGTATATAGGGCTATACATGTTTCTGCACTGTCACATCCTCAACAGCCTGCTGGATTTAGCAATAGAATGCCTGACACTGTGGTCTGGAGCTGAAGGTGTGATGGATAGGAAAGAAACCAAAGCTCATGTTAGAGAAAAAGCTCCACTAATAGGCATAGTTGAAGAGATGTGGTTTGGTAGTGGGAAACATCTCTTGGCATGCTGGTTGTTCAAAGTCTCATACATTTCTGCCTTGCTTAAGAAAGGCATCCTTTGTCTGAACCCCTTGCTCTGGAGTGCAAGGAACACTGGCAGTGGGGTGCAGGAAGAAGCTGAAATTCCCTTGGTCACATGCGATTTGCCTGCACTGTTTGCATTGTACAGACAAAATGAAAAAAAAACCCAACCAACCCTCAGCATGCCCTCGCTGTGTGCGAATAGCGCGTGGTCGGGTACTACGACGCTAGGTAACTGGTCCAGACGCTTAGACAGAAATTGTGCAAGATAGACACCTGCACAGAAGATCAGTTTCCTGTTTTATGGAACAGGATACAGCTCTGCTTCAGCATAGTGAGCTCGGGTATCGCCAGATGTGTTAGCAGCACGTCCTGGTTTCAGCTGGGATGGCGTTAATTACCTTCTTAGGGGCTAGCGCAGTGCTGTCTTTTGGCTTTGGTGTGAGGCACTGCAGTTCCTCAGGCCTCGCTAGCAAAAAGGCTGGAGGGGCGCAAGGGCTGGGGAGGGGAGACTGCCAGGTCCGCTGACCCGAACCAACCGCAGAGGTGTTCCATGCCATGGGACGGCACGCCTGCTCTCTGTGTACCTGGGGGCTGGCTGGGCAGGGGGCTTGTTGCCTGGGGACTGGCTGGGCATCAGCCGGTGGGCGGCCAGCAGTTGCGTTGTGCACCACGTGCTCCTTTCTTCCTTTCCCTCTCCCTTTTCATTATAACTATTATTGTCATTGTTGTTGCTATTCTTCCATTTTTATTCTGTTTCAATTATTAAATTGTTCTTACCTCAGCCTTTGAGTTTTGCGTTCCTTTCCAGCTCTCCCCATCCCTCTGGCTGAGGGGGGAGCGAGCGAGCGGCTGCGTGGCACTGGGTTACCAGCCGGGGTTAAACCACGACACCGCACCACTTGCAGGGTAGTGGGGGCTGTTTCCAACAAGCAGCAAGGAGCAGCCACCCACATTTGAGAGCAGGTTTCTCACTGGCAACCAGAAAACAGACACGTCATCGCTGCAGTGAATGACTGGACTGGGCTTTCCCTCGCTGCTGTGCTCGATGTTAACGCTGCTTTGCCCAGCAGCCAGTAACCTCCGCTTCTCGCTGGGAGCCAGCAGTAAAGCAGCATTTACCACTGGCTTCTCTAGGCACACAGAACGTGCAGCTGCTTTGTTTTCAGTCACAAGTGCTTTATCTCTATACCCAGGGAAGTGTGGCGAGGGGTACCTCTGAGGTAAAGGCAGGATGAAAACAGGACACAGGCGGTCAGCGTGCTTATAGGGTACCAGAGTTATGTTCCCTCTGCAGAGCATCAGTGGAGCGGAGTGGCAGCGATCAGCAATGAATTATAAGCAAAAGCCTGGATGTTTCAGAGGTCAGGACTCACTGGGTAGACATACTAGTGCTGCAGCAACACTACTCAACCACTACTCTGCCAATGAGTAACTGAAAAACTAATGTTTTGTAGCAACAATTCAACATGGTATTTTGAAGACAGCAAAACCTGGGAAACTCCTGACACATTTGCTCATGAGGAAAAAGCAACTGGCATAATAAGATTTTCTGAAACAGAGTTGTTTATTCCATACTACTGATTGCAAAGATCTGCAACCTGCTTGTAGCTACTGACCCCAAAGGGTTTCTAATGTACCTGAGCAAAGAAATCAAGAAACACACTTGCTTTCTTCTTTGGAAAGAGATCAGGAAGTTCCTGAACCTGAACTTGACTGTTCGGGCACAAGCCAGAGAAAGCCTTGCTAAAGTCAAGGTAAGCAACACGCACTGCTCTTCCTCTGTCCACTCAGTTACTCACACATCGCTAGAAAGGTACCAGGTCAGTGCGGCATGATTTCACCCTTTGCAAACCCATGCTGACTCCTCCCTCCCAACTTCTTGTCCCCAGCATCTTTGGAAACGGCTCCCAGAGTACGTGCTCCGCCACCTTCCCAGGCAGCACGGTGAGGCTGCAGTTCCCAGCTCCTCGGTCTTGCCCTTCTTGAAGATGGGACAGACATTCCCTGTCTTCCAGGCCTCAGAGCCTCCCCCAAGTGCCATGCCCTCTCCTGCTTCATCAGGAGTGTCCCCACAGTGACACTGGGGATGGACTTTCGAGTGCAGGAATTGCCTGGACTTCTCTGTACCCCCTCACGCCTCATCATAACTGCTATCAATGCCGGTTATGGCAGATGCCAACACCGAATTTCTGTTCTGCTGCTCCACCAGCCAAGAGCTCTCCCCTCTCACTAAGAGCTGGCAGCAGAGAGCAGTGAGGAAACTTGAGCACAGGTCACGTCTGAGTTTATCACAGTGACTGACAACACAACGTGAATGTTCAAGATGTTCTGTCCCTGCTTCTTCTGTGGAGAGACACTAGAAAGTAGCAAAAGCTGAACTTCTCTTTGACCACTCCGGTGCAGGCTGGAGAAATTTCGTTACACCTTTTTCCTTTGCAGGGGATCAAAACCTGTGGGATTTCCCAGCGTTTCACGGCCACCAGAAGCTCACCTGCTACCTTCTGCCCAAACCACAAGGAGGATTGCTCTAAAATACAGGGAAAGTCTGGGAACTGATCATGAGTACCGCAACACCAGTCTGCGGTCTTAACACAATTGTGGAGAAGGACATACACACATGCTGGCCTTTTGCCTGGCCTCCAGGACAGGCTGAAGGTGCAGCGGTGAACAGAGCTGAAAGGAGCAGAGCGCTCTGGAGAGCTGTACGGTTAGGGAAAGGGGTAGAAAGCGATGTCAAGAAGGGAAACGATAAAACAAAGACATGTATTAGATGACAAAGTTTATTAAATTTCAAGCTGAAACAGAATATCTGGAATTAAATACAGTATATTAACTTCACAAATATGTATTCATATAAAAAGGAACAGCGTCACAGCAACATTCATTGCTTTCCTCACTGCCTGTTAACTCAAGTCCTTGAATTAGTGGGTAAACCCCCAGATTTTTCCAGTCTTAATTGATCTCGGGACAACCATTCTTCCTTTCCCAGAACTGGGACTTTGTTCTATCATCTCCTGACCACTACTGACTTCTGTGGACAGGAAATGACAATGTAGATCTTCAGTAACAGGTAACTCCCTGAAATAAATAAACCTGCTTCTTTTATTGACACAAATGTCCCAGAACACTGGCTACCATCTGGGCTACAGCCACCACATCATCAGCTGCTAGCAGCAACAAAAAGATTGGCTGTCCTATCATACAAGGTTTGGAAAGTACTGAGGAGACTGGAAGTTAATATTTTAACATTCATTTTTCCCGCACATGAAGTGTTTCAGGTACAGCACAGCTGCTGATGTAGTAACTGGGAATGTCTACAGCTGCAGCGACCTTTAATACGAACCCCAAGATGAATACCGTGAGGGGCCATGGGCACAAACTGAAACACAGAGGGTCGGGGCTGAACATCAGGAAATGCTTCTTTCCGATCAGGGTGACTGGGCACTGGCACAGGCTGCCCATGGAGGCTCCATCCTGGGAGATACTCAAAAGCCAGCATGGTCCTGGGCAACCAGCTCTGGGTGGTCTTCCCTGAGCAGGGGAGCTAGAACGGATGACCTCCAGAGGTCCCTTCCAACCTCACCCATTCTGTGGTTCTGTGATCCAAAACAAACATACCAAACCCACCACATAACTCTCTTGGCACTGCTACACACTCACAGTAATGTTAAACCTAAGGCGCATAAGGTGACAGCAACGTAAAGTGCCCTGTCCTCCAGCATGACCACTGGTAAAGATTTCACTTTATCGGCAGAAACAGTCACGGCATCTGGACTGAAGCAGCAGGCTCAAATCACATCAAACGATGTCCTAAGCATTAAAGTAACACTGGAAACATGAACAACACATAGGGTGAAAGGATTAAGCAGAACAAAGGGAATGCTTTTGTTAAAACACAGAACATCAGTGGAGAAAAAATAATGCTTCTACCTTAATAAGAATCATTCTGACAATTCCGTCACGCTCAAGAATCAAGGTGAGTCATTCTGCTAGTCAGAAAAAAACAGGTGTGCTTCTTATGGTGAGTGCAAAATAAAACACCTATGCATCAATAAACCAACAGGCAAGTGCAATGTGCTTGACATCCATTTAATAGAATTCACATTCGGACTGCAATAAACACATTTTCACATCTGAACTGTGGGATGAGAAACTATAGACGCGCTATGTAAACAAAGTCCTTTCCGGAGCTTTTTTCCCAGCATTTTGTTCAAATCAGGTAATTTTTGGTTAAAACATCACGGTACTCCTGTACTGCCCTGCAAAGGGGATCCTGGTCAACGTGGATACTTCTTGAAGATCCATCGGAAAATACCATGGGAAAAGCTCCAGCAGATCCAGCCTCAAGTTCAGCAGTGGCTAGGGAGAAGAGAAACAAGATTCCAGTGTTGCTTTTACACTAGACAGGGCCAAATCAGTCACTATGAAAACATCATGGATAACTGGAGAGACTATAATCCAGAAACAGATTTGAAAACTTCCAAGGGATCGTAACAATCAAAGGGCTAGGCACAAAGGAAGAAACAATCTTTTTCCACATTTGCTTACCAGTCAACAGTATTTCTAAAGCCAGTGAAAGAAATTCTATAGGCTACACAGCGAACATCTTCAGGGAATCCACAAATGACTCCTGCTTACATCAGTGCTAAACTGAGCCCCCCTGCAGATCTCTCGAACCTCCAGTATCTGTTTTCCTTGAATGTTCAAAGCAGTGATTTATTGGAACTCTACTCCTAAAAACCAGCTTCTGCCTTCTCTGTGACAAACTTAAAAAGAATCCGCCGGTGAAAACGCAAACACCTTTGCAGTGCAGTCAGGCCAGCAAAAGTCTCATAGCCTGGCACTTTCTTTGAGGGGCGTCTTTGTAACTCACCCTGGCAAAACCCTCTTTCCTCCACAAAAACACATACTCAGTGACAGCAAGCCCACCTTTCCTGTTCTTCTCCAGCCACATTTTTCAGACAAGGTCCTGAAAACAAACACACTCTATGACACCTAGCAGATGCACAATCAGGTTCAAAATGCACACGGATGAAATGCAACGGCTTTGTGTCCATTCAGACATATGGAACGAGCTGTGAAGCTACAGCTGAACACTCTCTGTATTACCAAAAGCATGCAGGAACAGAAGGAAATTCTCGCAGGGGCCACCTGCTTTGAAATAGCACCAGTCACTGCAAAGCAAAGCAGTGACTCTGGAGGAACGACTACCCTGAAACAGGTGGAATTCCTCTTTCGACACCTGGCCTCATATTATAGAGCATGTTTCATGCTATGTGTTAAAAGCATTCAACTCATCTTATGTTTGCCTAAGTGCTTTTCCTAAAGAAAGGGTATCTTTCATCACTGATTATATTTTTCTTGCTTATTCAAAAAAGACTGCAACATAAGCTACATATACAAGCAATGAATAAGAAACAGCAAAAAACCAAGGTCCAACAGCAGAGAATGTGCAGGGTATGATTTAGTGCGGAATGCAACTGATGCACATGGAAGAAGCAGTGATGGCTGAAGTCTATAAACATCTTCTCTCAGGGCTTCTTTTACGTTTGACGTTTGTGCTCAAGGATTCACTCTAGAAAAACGTGACTTCAGCTTAAGCCAAGTGCACCCGTGTAGAGGAAGTGGGTTAGTTTTCTCTGCACTTGTCTTTTTCAGGCAACTGCATAACATTCTACACAATCTTTTGGTAAGCTGGAAGTTTTCACATTCAAGTCTAAACTGGAAAGCTAGCAGAAAAACCTCCCTGTGCTTAGCACAGGAACTTCACAGCTTTCAAGCCATTATGTTCAAGAGTAGGAACACTCCTCTTTTTCCTTAAAAATGCCCCTAACATAGTGACACATTACCTTGTTTAAGTTCTTTAGCGATTTTTTCATCTAGTTCCTGCCGTACCTAGAATTATACAGAAAATACAGTTAATATTTTAACAGTTACGTTTTTCTAATATTAAACTTCTAAAACATTCTTAAAATCCACACATAATGAGAGAAAACCTAAAAATATAATTCCAAATAGACACATCTTGGTTTGGGGTTTGATTTCTACTGAAGAGAAACTTTTGGTCAGTCGGGCTGCAGCTGCCTCATTGCTCAGCAACGTTAACAAAACAATTTGTAACTCACCAGCTGGATTATTACTGGGCGTTTAACAAAATACACAGGAAGAAAGCAAGAAAGCCTAGCGCAGTTATTGCAGTGAAGGTATGGCTGAAGTTTATCATCAAACACACGAACAGAATGTCAGCTACATGCCGAGATATGTACAAAAGCCACCCACAGGGACAAATCAGCCAGTTGAGGCTGGCTTCTGCAACTTCACAGAGAGAAGAGCTGCACCAGCAGCTGCTGCAGGATTGACATACACCATTTGTATAGAAAAAAGCGTGTGCCAATATTCTTCTTTTCTCCACCTTAAGATGGGAAATTGAAAGAGCTCCTACAGATGATGCCAAAACTTCTTTATTGTTATTGCAAATACCACGACACACATTTATAAAAACATAAAAGCACACACAATTTTTTCTTGCAAACTGTGTACTAAGAAAAGATAACCACAGCTACAGCTTCTATGCAGCGAGTGCTGTGGGGTTTATTATGTAGCTGGAATCAGCCTGGATCACTACAAAGGAGCACTTACGCCTCTTCTCCCCTAGAAAGTGGGTATTGTTACCAATTAAGTTATTCTCACTTATGATTCTGCCTTCAGAAGCCTTCACAAGAAGGAATCACATCTCTTAATTTAAGAGTCACAGTCCAAGCGCTATATGCTGCTGTTTACATTTGATGATACCTGCTACTCCTACATTTTTTCCATCAAATTTGTGACACACAGAAGTGAATTTCAAAACACGTATCATACAGCTTCCAGGGCTACGATGGCCATGAAGATGCTGCAGGGCTTGGACCTCGTGAGCTATATGGAGAGGCTGAGAGCTGCAACTGTTTCTTTACTGGAGAACAGGAAAACTCAGAGGGATCTTATCTATGTGTATAAATACCTGGTGGGGGGAGTACAGAAGATGGAGCCAGACTCTTCTCAGCGGTGCCAAGCAAAAGAACAAGAGGAATAGGCACAAATCCAGATAGAGGAAATTTTAACACAAGGATTTTTACAATTATTATTTTTAAAAAAATTGTAAGCATGGACAGACACTGGAACGAGTTGCCAGAAAAGGTTGTGGAGTGTCCATCCTTGGAGATGTATAACACCTGGCTGACAGAACAGTGAGAAACCTGCTACGGCTGACCCTGCTTTGAGCAGGGGTGACGTTGGACTAGATCATCTCTAGAGGCCCCTTCCCCTCACTCATTCTGCGACTCTCTTGATTTTAGTACTGAATTCCTGGGGGAAGGAGCATTTATTTTATGAAATGAGCAGACCCAGCTAGCAGCATAACAACAACAAGAAGAACGGAAACACTGCACAGGGTACTCAACAGGACAGAGAGAGCAAGAGCCTCAGGAAGGAAACCAATCCGCTTACCCTCACAAGAGGAGCAGTAACAGGCAGTAACTGCAAGGGTCAAAGGAGCGGGGCTGTAAACCAGCGAAGTGGAGGGAAGGGCTCTCTCTCCAGGAACACAGGGATAGCTGGGACCACATTCACTAGATCCTGCAGGAGAAGCACCACTCTGTGATACTTCATTGAAATACTCTGTGCCAACAGAGCTGCATGAACAATGGAAAAGGACCCCCCAAATCTCTAATTGTTTTCAAGCAGGTACAAGCAGAAGCAAAATTCTGGGGAGAAAGGACCCCCTAACTCCTGAGACGAGACACAGGTAACAGAAAAAAGCAGGAAAACTAATGCCTAGACCAAAATACGGCCCAAACCCAGGACCAAGCCCAAGCAAAGTCGTAGTAGTTAGTGGTGTTAGAAGAAACCACCTTCCCTGGTTTCCTGAGTCTTCACAATGACTAGAAGGTCCACAGGACCCTCCGCAACATGTACAAATCAATCAAGAGAAGAAAAAGGTCTTCTTTTCCTCTTATTCATTCCATCAATGTCTTTGTGATTCTCATCCATGTCTGAGGGAAGAGAAATAGGTGGAAATAAAGCCAACACACTGATTTCTGAAAAGGGAATGAATGAAGAGCCAGGCAAAATACACCTCCGAGGACCTTAACTTGCCTCCACTTTTCTCCTTCCCCCCAAACCCCTAGGAAAGGCATCACAGCTGAGTGTCCCAAACCTCCTGAGCAGGTACTTCTCACCTCACTGCACATCTCTTCAGGCGGTAACACACCAGGTGTTCATTTGCAGCAGGCACCTTCTCAACAGTTCTTTTTCACAAAGTGGTGTTGACTTACTACTTATCCACACAGGCTGCTTTAGCACAGAGTAAGCTGGATCCTGTAAGACTCCGTGAAATGATGCTCCGAGTCTGGAGTACCAGTACTGTTCTGAAGTTGAGTTCCTAGACACAACTGCTGCGACCACCAAGAACTTTTTGTATATCAGAAGTGGCAAGGAGGGTAAACCAGCCTACTCCTAGAGCTCAAAGTTCCATTATAACAGATTAAATCCATAGACTATCATCTCACAGATGGTTAACTACCACAGAAGCCATTGCATTACATCTCACAGATGGTTAACTACCACAGAAGCCATTGCATTACAAATACATAAAGCAGAGAAGTCCCCTGCAGCAGTCATTCTTTCACTTGGACAAACTAAAGTTCAAAATATGCGCAGTGTTAGGAAAATGTGAATACATCAGTAAGTTTTAATCAAAACCTAACAGCATAAACAAGACAACATTTCCAGTATAAAATACCATCCCAACATTAAACAATGCTGGCTGCAAACCTTGCCATGTATCTGGCTGCAGAGAAGAGAGACGGACAGATTTTTGATTAAGGAGCTGAAGAAGAAAGAAAAACGGCCTTAAGTTCACAGGTCTTCAGTGAGAAACAAGAACGTGGCCTACATGTAAATGAAGCAAGTAAAAAAGCTAACAACAAAGACTGCTACAAGAGTGCAGAAAGCCAAATCAGAAATGGAACAGAAATTGGAAGATGAAGTAGGAAGCAGACATTTCCCTTCCCACATTAAACTGGTTTCATTTATCCACTGATTCACCCTGGTTGCAGAGTTCACTGTTCTTGCCTGTCAAGACACCCATGTTCATTTTCACCAGCCTTTGGCACAGCTGTTAGGATTTAAGCTTGACATTTGTTAAACCTAACAACAGGACTCCAGTCCCAAAACCTCCTTGCAGCACTTGCAGGAGACATTCCTTGCCTTAGTCTATGGACTAAGGGAGCAGGTCTGAAATACTGAATTGCTAGTTGCTACGGTCACTGTCTAATTACATGCACAGAATTTGTCAAGTACTTGTAATTTATTCCACATTACTGAAGCTCTAATACAAATAAAAACCACCAAAAAAACCCGAAGACATTGCATGTGATCGGGATTCTACTGGTTAATAAGCTTGTGCCAATATGAACTTTTTTTTGTATTTTTAAAGATCCTTTTGCACTTCAAGGTTATTCATTTCTGTAGCGTATATATTTGATAAAGGGGAAGGGGCTATACTGTAATGGAACACATTTCTTTATGCTTTTTTAAGAATAACACGCTCATTTTTTGCTGAACTTGTGATATGACCATCTTCAACATGTACGGCTCTATGTGTAATCACTGATAGTCATGCTTGATGTTTAGGAAAACGGTGCAATCTTTCAAGCCTTTAAACACCAAATTCCTTAGTTAAGTCTAAAGGAGAAACTGTGTCCACTTGCTAGTGGAGCACTTCTTCCTCTTGTCAGCATCATTTACCAGGGTTTTTTCCAACAGCTGCAGGACCAATGAATACCATCATTTTGAATAATAGCAGTGTGAACTATTTTCACCTCTTTGCCCCTGAAGCTATTTCAAAGCTTCTGCACAAACGAAATTCACACAAACATCTTCCCCTTCAGAATGGCTGGCATGTTCTCTACTTCCAATAGCCTTTCTCACCTTGAGGAAGCTACTACAAGGAACACCAAATCTGCAGAGAGCTTTGACTAAAAAAAGAAGCCTCAAAGGACTGCCTGAGGCACACTGCAATTTCAGCTTCTTAACTCCCTGTCGTTTAGAGCTTCAGTGGCAGAAACATGTGTCATCTCCAGCCAAGGCAGCACTGCGCATCCTGAATTTAAAGGCAAGGCAAATTCTGTAGAAGGGAACCAGGTTAATGGGAAAACAAAGCTGAGGCATAACTGAAGTAAACAGTGAAGTGAAGAAAAGGCTTAGAGTCAGAGAAATTCTTCTGTTTTGAAACAGTCTGGTGAACAGACAGAATACTAGGCAGCACAACCAGCAAAGCATTTCAAAATAGACTAAAACTATAATCTCTGATTTCTTCCCTCATGCTCCAACTTGCCTCCTGAATGGCACGGGACTCCTGCGGAAATGACAGCACAGACTGTGCATCTGGTGATTTTGCATTTGGAAACTGATTGAGATTTGCCACCCATTATTGTATGCAGAGGGATACGTGCAGTTTTTCCCTTTTGTTACTTCCTGACTTCAAAGTCTTACGTTCCAATTCAGTCCTCTTTTCTCAGATGCATGTTATGCACATGACATACTGCACCTGACTGAGAACAATTAAGCCCGCAGTTCTAAGTGAAATACTCACCTAGTCCTCTAGCAACTACTGCACCTCTGAGAACTCAGTTCCTTTCTTCTGAAGGACTCCAGAGAAGATCAGGTTTTAAGACTTCCCTGAATACACTGAACGTCAGGTGACTTGAGGCTACAAGCAGTGCCACTACAATTAGTCTCAGTTGTTCCCTAACTGGTGATTACAGGAAGAAATATCATAAAGAGATGTGCAGCTGGATTTAGTAACAGGGAGGTTATTCTTTTTTTCCTGTTTCTTCTTCAAAAAAAGAAACCACAACTGTTAAACCCTTTTCTTTTAAACTAGGACAGCTTTGTTCCTAGAAGTGGGATGGTTTCCTCCTTTGCCTTTTTCTTCTTGTAACATCTCACTCCCATCTCTCTCTCTTTTTTCCCTGCCCTCACTTGCTCCCTGCTCCCTGTCCCTCTTGTTCCCTTGTCCTGGCTTTCTCCTTACTTCAGTTTTGTAGTGGATCCCTGAATTTCACCTCCTTTCTGCTGCTTGCGTGCAGAATAATCCCTGCAGGTGGTACAGTACTAATTGCCTCCCATGTTCTTTATGCAGCGTTATGTCCACCCCTCTGACACAAAAAACACATTCGCAACGATACAGAAAAGTTCATCTCTTAACTGCCGCTGCTACGCACTACCTACACACCGCTTTGTCCATTTTTGTTTTGTTGTTTGGTTTGGTTTTTTTTTTCTTAAGCCAGGCACAGTATGCAGACACGTTATTTAAATGGATTCTTTCCAGTGTAGGTGGGACCACCGAACCGAGATAGACTTAAAAGTGAGCGAATGCCTCTCACATCCATTCAACAACAGAATATGCGAGGGACAGACACTGACTGAACAGGCAAGCTTGCCCATGCCTCAGTCCTATGCTAGGTGGGAAACGGATTACAACGACTGACATCTGGTTTCCAAGTCTCATGATATCACGTTTACCATTCTGTGAGGGATGTGCTATCATGCTGACTGCTAATTACAGGGCATACTTTGACCAGAGGTACGCAGAGGCTGCAGCTTTTGTACAAAATCAGAAAGCTCTGTAGACTTCCTGAGGAGCAGTTACATATAACACCACATAGCAGGACCCACAAAATCAAATGCCTCCTATGCACAGCATGCGTCCCGCACTCAAGTGAGAAGTTACGTGTCCTGTTCATACCATCCTAGTTTTGAAGCATCCCTTTGTTTTGGTATTGTACTAAAACAAGTTCCGGTGAAGAAACTGCTAGCATGAACATCAGTGAAGGAGGAAAAGGAGTCTCAAACAAAGATGTCTGATGGGATTTTGCACTCATCATAAAGTTAGCTGTTTTAAAAAAGGTCATCCACAGAATGGCTTGGGTTGGAAGGGACCTTAAAGATCATCCAGTTCCAACCCCCCTGCCATGGGCAAGGACACCTTCCACTAGACCGGGTTGCTCCAAGCCCCACCCAGCCTGGCCTTGAGCACCGCCAGGGATGGGGCATCAGCACTAAATTTTACTGAAGAGCTTCTTTGGCAGCTTCCTATGCCACAGTATTCTTCATCACAGTTTCTCTTGCAAAAGAGAACTTGCAAAAAAAAAACCTGTTACGCAGTTCATCATTTAGAACTCAGTATTTTTTGGTCTTTGAGCACTTCTGGAAATTTGTATAACCCTGATGACCAAAAGTCTTCGTTTCTACTACCTAGTTGTGTACTGTTTTGATGAGCAATTTGGTTTAGCATATTAGAGCATATGGTTTGGAACTAGAAATGGATTCTAACTTTAGACTGAAAAGCACAACCTTGCTTACAGATACTCTTCAACACTAGTTGAGGACAGTATTTAAAAACGCTTACCTTAGCCACATAGGCTTCAACTCTGTTTCTTGATGGTAACGTATTCACGGGTGGGGTTAGGAAGCTTCCTCCTAGATTTAGACTTCTATTCAGTGCCAGATTGTTGCTAATATGTCCCAGTTCAGTTGAATACAGAACTGGACCACTGACAGCGCTGCTTGCAATTAAAGGTTTGCTTCTATGGCACTCCTGAAGGAGCTTAGCGTTGGCTTCTGCTAGTCTCTCATTAGCTCTGAAACATTCAGAAGCATACAAAGAATTATCTTTGGTAATAACACTTCCGCAAAGTTACCCTCCAGGTCTTTGATTATTATCTGACTTCTGAAAGTGGAAGGGATTAAGAGAGTCCAAAAAAATCTCCATAACTGGATCTGGGGTTTTTTTGGAGAGCCTATTTCTAAGTAGTCACTCTACCTGCAAGAAGCAGCAAGAGTTAACCAATACTTTGGACTTCTCAGCATTAAGGCCCCAAAGCAGTCTGTGCACACCGTGTGTTTACATAGCTCTTCCTGAAAGGTACATCACCTGCATAAGAACTCTGGGCTACCCTTCCTTTCCCAAAGAAAGCTGAAACCTATGACATGCGGCTAAAATGGAAGCCAAAAGATTTGTTGTTCTTCTTCTTCATAGCATCAAATGTCGTTCTCTGAAGGGCCTATCCCTATTCAAGCAGTAAAGGACATGACATTATCTTTTCTGCCATACTTAGAATAAGAAGAGGAGATTAGAGACTGGCAAAAAGGCTGCCTGTTAAAACAAACTCAACTTCAAAAATATCCTATTAACGCCCATGATTGGTGGTGTTACTGCTGGAACACTGAAGAGAAATGAAGATAGTTCCAATGAACAGGGGGGAGCCTTAAGGTACTTTCATCACAAATATGCTATCCTATGCATAATGCTGACCAGATGTAGAAAAGGTATTTAATGAAGAAAACTGCTTGAGGAAAAAGTAGTATCTTATTATCACCCCAAAAGAGCAGGGACTTACCTTTCCAGTTTTTTTGCTAGGCATCTTCCATTTATAACTTCCTCCAGATACAGGTCTTTGTACTTTTCCGCTTCTGCCTGTGCGGATTCTTTTTGAAAAATACTGTCTCGTTGGGTATTTTTTATCCTGTCCAATTCACGTTCGAGGTCTCCAATTCTGTGTTCTAGCTGGTTTGTCAGCAAAGCATGATGACTGGCTCTGATTTGTTCTAATCTGTCCTGGGAGGCTGCCTGCATCTGAAGTAGATACACACTTTCAACCACCACAAAGAAAAAGAGAACTCTCCTCGCCAGTCAATTGTGTGTACCCAATTTCAAGGGCCCAGCTCTATTCAGCGAGGCAACTGTGCCTCCTCACTGCCATCAGCGACCAGGGCACAACCCTGGAACTACCACACTAAATGATTCTTTTCATTCAGAAAGAACCCCCATCTTAGCACTATTACTCATCAAAGCTACTGATGGAAGAACACTATCTCTGTAGGACAGGGCATAGCATTCCTCAAAGAAATTATGGAGATGCCGCACCCCCAGCCCCCACCCTGCAGCTTTGGTGAGTTCTTTTCTGAGCGTTGCCCCTTGTGCAATGACTAAGGAAGATGTGTATGGGGGGCTGTGACAACTCTAAGTTGCAATACCCATTCAAGGATAAACAATGAGAACAAGACCTAAACAATGAGAACAAGACCAGTGGACAGTGATACCCCTCCAAGAACTGCAAAATGGAAACCTACCTTGGGCAAGTTTTTGATTCAGGGCCTGCAGGCACACTGCACACACATGAAAGCATCTTGCCCAACCATATTCCCTTCTCCCACTGCCCTTCAGGAAAAACAGTACAGCGTAACACATGGAATCAGGCACCACCACCACCCCTAAAAATGACAACCAAAACAGAAGTCTGTAACAGACACACATAAGAAACTAACTTACCTGCAAAAACAGATTGACTTCTTGCAGTTTTTGTCTTATTTCTTGTGCAGCTCGTTCTTCCACCTCTCTTTTGTATTGTTCTATTTGGCTGCGATCCACCATGTTAGTCTCCATATGGTGTTTGAGATTAGCCACCTCTTCTTTCAGCTGGCTTTTGCTCTTTTCCAGTTTTTCATGGCTCCCACGCATGGTGGACAACTCCTCTCGCAAATCATGATTTTGTGCTTCTAGCTGCATGCCTTTTTTAGACTCTATCTCCAGCTGCTGGGAAAGTTCATCAACCTGTAGACAGGAAAGGGGAAAAAAACAGGGAACTCAGAGGGATCTAAAATTAGTCAAATCTGTGAAAATTGGTAAAGGAGTTGGCCATCAACACTGTATTTACCATCTGCTGATTCAGTGTTAAAACAAAAGCGAAACCAGGCTCTTCTTTTAAAACAAGAACAGCTTTCACATCATTTCTGACAGCATTCCTCAGGTTCCCATCCTTCCTCAGTTCTGCAGTGGGTCACAGACCAAGAGGTACCAAACCAGCGGCATTACACCCGCAGGGCTAGGCTGAAAAGCACTAGGGCTATTCTGCTGCGAGATGTTCATACGATCATAGGAAATCAAACACACCCATACCCAGTTACATCACAGCCACATTCTGGTTTCATCAGAAAAAAACCCCATGTATCATGCTTCAGAGGAACTGTCACATGCTGTCACACGGTCAAAGCTTCGTCACAGAACTGACAAGACAAGAAACGGATACCCTTTCCTTCCATTACGCTAATAGATCTGGAAGTAGTGGTTCAGAACACCGCTTTTGCAGCAGTGGTGGCAGAAGACAGTCTCTTTAGGCCAAAGCTACGGTTTGTTTTCAAAAGATTTCCAGGAAATATCAGACTTCCCATAGGTCCCAATGGTCAACTACAGCTCTATCCCCTTCTTTCCCCCTCCAGAAACATCCATCGTCAATACCTATTAACCATAAAACATGATATCCCACCATCTTTTATTTTTAAAAAAGTGGGGGAAACCAGCAGAGTCAACACTTGAAAGAGTCTCTAAAATAAGTAGAAACTTTACACTTATTTAAAATTGCCCAAACGCAATTCCATTCCCTGTCATTCAAAATAGCTCTTCCAACAGGAACACAAATATGCTGCTAACCTGTGAACTAAAAATGAGCCACTCTCAAGGCAGTTGATTCATTCTACAATAATATCTTCTAAAAAGGAGCATAACTTTGAAACACAGCTACTTTAGCAACAAATGAGCGGAGAAGCAGATAAAAGGTTACATGCTACCGAACAGCCAGAGCAACCTCAAAAGCATTTGTGGGTCTCCAAGACCAGGAAAGACGGACTGAGTCAGCTACTAGTAAGCAATAAGTTACTGCATTCATTTTTTCTGCATCACCTCACACTGCATTGTGCCCTGGGAAGCAAAGACACCATTCCGAAAAGCAAACCCCCAACTGCCTCCTGCTCAACTCGTGCCCGAGACAGGCTTCAGGGGGTGACCTTGGGCAAGGCCAACTGCACAGAGTTGTTCCGAGTGACGGTGGCGTTACTCCCCTCTCTTCCGAGAGGGAATGCATCCGTCGGAGCCCGACGATGCTGCCACGGCCTCAAGTTGCAGCCAGGCCTGTGCTGGGCCTTCACTGCTCTCAGCCCTGGCCCTCACCCATGGACGTGACGTCCCAGTAGGACTGCAGACCTGCCCATCCCTATGGACCGGCCTGGTGATCTGCACTCTTGGAGGACTCTGCTTACTGTCCCCAGAACTCTTCTGCTCTTCTTGGTGAGGGCCTGTGGGGCTGATCCCTGGCCTGTGTGGTCACAGACCCTGCCAGCCTTGCTGTGGCTCTTGCTTTGCCCTTCCTCTGCAGGACAGCCTACCCCTGATATGCCCTCGCAGATACTGCTGTGTACGTAACACTTCCATCTTTACCCCTAAGAGCTACATCAGTATTACAGTCGCCTACTACTGTGACCATAGAAGGAACATCAAAAACCAGCCAAATAATTTCAGAAATACAGCCAAGAAAACAAAAGTCAAAGTCAACAACATGAAAAGTAGTACGAAGAAAGAACAGAGGTTCCAAAAGAAAAACCACCACCACCAAAATAACCCAAACAAAGCAAAGCTCACCTTTGCTCTTAATCTGCCAATTTCATTGACCATTTCAGAATACCTGTTCTTCATTTCTCCCTGCAAATTCAGCTGGGACAGTCCCCCTCTCTCCTCATACACCCTTAGTTTCTTCGTAGCTCTGCTCAGCAGCCTCTTCAACCTGCACAGCAAATTAGTCACAAAAACAATGAAGTAAAGAAACAAAACTGGACTTTTTCACATACTCTCATGTAAACAGCACAGACACGGCTTGCTTCATCTTTAACATGCTTGACACACCAGGAATTACCAGGAAAAACCAGTATTCCTGTGCCACATACGCTTGGAGAGTCCAGATTTCACCTGAAAAGAGGAATGAAAGACTCCCTTTTTCCCAGGAGAACTGCAGGGCAACCTGCATCTGCAGTTGTTTTGGCAGCTATTGAAAACTAGGGGCTGGTGTACAGAAGTACCTTGCAAGAACTAACACGAGGCTGGCATCTGCTCACAGTTAGGTACACCTATTTTTATACTAAAGTTTAATAAAACATGACTTCTACGCAGGGATACCTCTTCACCACGCTAAAAAGCCGTACCTCTTACAGTCTTTCTGCAGATCGAAGTTTCTTTTCATTTCTTGGTCCAGACGTAGTTCAACTGGGTGTTTCAACTCTACCAGCTTCTTCACTTCCTTTCTTTCACTCTCGCACTTTCAAAAGAGAAAAGAAAGATGTATCACACACACAGAGCACAGGAAAAATACCGACGTACAGTCTGTGCATCTAGCGCTCTCCACAGAGAAGCTGCCGGACGTCTCTATCCGTTAGCCACGTTCCACAGAATGCCATGGGACGGAATTCCTGAGGCTATTCCATCCCTTCAGGTTTCACATCAAACAGACCAATACGTAACTACAGAAACAGATGCCCTCGCTGAAGCAAAGGCCATCCTCTTCTAGACAAAAAGGTGGAAAAGATGCTGGAGAACACTTTTGGCAGTGCCTCTGCTCACAGTAGGGATTACGTAGGTATGCACTTCATGGGACAACACTGACCCATCTAAAGCTTTCATGGGATCTTCCACCAACCAGCAGGCAGGGGCTTCTAGAGGAATCTGATCTTTTGGAGTTCTTCAACATTTTAGGAACTAAATAAGAAGAATCACCTTTCTTGATCAAAGCTTAGACTTGGATACCTTTTTTCTGCTCTCTGCTTAGATCTGAGGACTAACATCCCGTTTGCCAAAACCTTCCGCAATTCCGAGAGAAACATAACAAACCAGAACAAATCAGTATTCTTTGGTCCCATGCACATAACATACCAGGTACACTGTAGAAACAAAATAATTTCAAGAACGGACAAACTTTAAATTGTTCTTTCTAAGCATATCCTTTACCTCTCTTTCTACTTTGTCAGTCTCATATTCGAAGACTTGTTCCCTTAAATCAGTACACTTGGCATTTAAATCCTTGTTTTGCTCTTCTATGAGATAAATTTGCTTTTCCCTATCAGCTCTGAGTTTGTTCAGAGTATCATTAAACCGGTCCTGCACATCATTCACTACTTCTTCTTTCATGATCCTCTTGCTCTGTGTATCTTCCAGCTGCTGACGCAGTAAAAGGTTTTCACTCTGGAGCTGGGCCAATCGCTCCTGCAAGGACTCCTGTTTTATTACAAGTTCGCTTACTGGATCTTTCTCAAGTTGTTGAGCACGATCACATTCCTTTGCCTGACGCTGGGCTTGACTTAATTCTTTTTGTGCCATTTCTACAAGCAAAGTTTTTTCTCTGAGGGTTTGCTCCAACTGGTGAAGCTCATTTTCTAGCCTATTAGCTTTGCTTTCAGCTTTACACAGCTGTTGAGACAAGCTCTTGTTGGTTTCTTGTGTGTCGGAGAGGTCATGATGGAGCTTGTCTTGCAAGCGATGCCATTCATCACGTTCTCTGTGAAATCTTTGTTCAGCATCCTTTTCTGATGACCGATGACGTTCAAGTTCTTGAACAGCAGCATTCAGGCGGGAATGAAATGATTTGATTTCTGTCTCTAGTCTGTCTTTACTTTCGTTTGTCTGCTCAAGTTTGGAAGTCAGCACTGCAGATTCTGTCTTTAGTAAGTCCAGCTGTGCATTGTACTGAAGAACCGTTTGTGTTAATGCTTCCTTGTTCAGTTTAAGTTCCTTTTTGAGAGCTTCATTTTTTTCTTTCAAGGTCTTATTTTCCTCTAAAGATTTTCCTTCTTCCTCCTGGTGCCTAAGTCTTACTTGATTGATTTCTAGCCTTAGCACAGCAATCTCATCTTGTAGTAACTGATTCTTGTACAACAGATCCTTTTCTCTCTCAGTGTTGGATTCCTGAATGACAGGGAACATGAATAAAGAGCCAATTGGGAAATGAATCTACAAAAAAACCTGCAGCAATAAACTGCATTTTAACATGTCTAGTACTAAAGCATGACTTCAAAGATGAAGTTTCAGGCAATAAGCTACTCTGTGAACCCACGCACATGTACAATGTACGTACACAACGGAAGTGTAACATCCTTAAAACCTAAGTGAACATCCCAAATACACAATACCCCCTTAAACCTACAACCAAATAATAAAATTATTTAAAACATCTCAAGTGTAAAGCTTTTAAAATGACAGTGCTTTCTTGTATGTGCATGCCTCTATAATACTGCCTTTAAGGTTGAATTAGTTGTGCTACAGATCTGGTAAAATTACAGTTGATGTATGCAATTTCTGTTGCAAACTCATCCTATAATAGAAATAAGGCATTTTGAAAGCCATTTTTATAAGAAAAATCAAGGGATACTAAATGAAAGGTTCACTGCATCACCATCTTCTTAACAAGAGAAGGACTCAGAGACAGCAGTTTCCTGGGTTCGGTTTGCCTAGGCATTAGGGTTGCTTTTACCTTTTAGCCTGCTTGCTTGCTGTAACTGCCGGTGCTTGTCACAGAGCATGTTTATTTTTCATGTTTTATTGCTTTAATACCATTTTTCATTAAAACTGTCAACATTTTCCTCACCTACCCTCCTCCCTCCATCGCGCTCCACTGTCTGGCATTGTACAGTCCCCGGCCACCTAAGCTAACCCAACGGGAATGAACATGACAAGCTTCTTACCGTTCACCACACAGAGAACTGGCTAAGGGAGGATTATTTCTTCACCCAAGCTTCAGAAATAATAAATTCCACTCCAAGGTGCAAAGGAAAGGATTTATTAGGGGAACCTGCCTGCTCCTGCCCTCATCCCAGGAATCAGGAACCCAAGCTCGCAGGAAAACCGCACCATGCCTTAACCCTACCCAGCCCCCTCAAGTCCCTGTCCCCACGCTCTGTTTCTCAACAGCTCCCACTGCTTCTGCCCCGTGTCACAGTCCTGCCCACACGCCCCTTCCCCTCGTGGTGCCTTCTGAACAGGGCCTGCAGCCTTGGTGTCCCAGCGGGCTGAGACCGTCACACTCCTCGCGCTCCTCTCGTCAGCCAGGCCCTGTTCTCCCGCGGCAAAGACCCCTCCGCTCACAAGAGGGAAGGAGCACCTCAGCCAGACACCACCTGTCTCACCCTCCCCCTTCCCAAGCTCACTGGCCAACTACTACCACCTTGCAACAGGCTTAAGTCCTGCGCTTTGCCTGCTAGAATTAGGCACGTCCCTCTCTCGTGATGCCCGGCTGTGGGGTGGAAATCATTTGCTACGCTGTCCCTTCGGGTGTTCCAGAGGACGCCAGACACCGCTGTGCAGCCCTGCCCCGCACGCCCGCCACAAGCAGGACGCCTGCCTTATTCCCCTCTAGGATACCCTCCGAGAAAACCCTTTTCAAACACTTCACGTGGCCAAACAAGAGCACATTTTGCAGAGGCTGGGGAAGCATCAGAAAGGTCACCACATTTCAAGGTGTTCTCTTTGACCTTTGTCTTACAAAGAGGAAGACCGGCAT
This sequence comes from Falco punctatus, assembly GCF_963210335.1. Lineage (NCBI taxonomy): Eukaryota > Metazoa > Chordata > Aves > Falconiformes > Falconidae > Falco > Falco punctatus. The sequence continues at coordinate 62,370 of NW_027660331.1, forward strand.
GTTTCAAACAGATCAGCATATTATAGACAAATCTCCCTCTTCACTTGAATGTGCATTTTGCACAGGCAAAAAAAAACCCACATGTGGCCGCACTGTTTCTTAGCAGTGCACAAGAGGAAAAACACCCCTCAAAATGTAAGCAAACCAACTGAAAACAAATCAGTGTAACAGCAAGCATCCGACATAGTGACAGGGATTTTACCCCACCGTAAGATGACTGTATCCAACTCTCCTTCAGACTGTAACGCAGCCTTCACCTACAGGACTCTCTCTTCAGCATTATTCACTGACTGGTAAGTTTTCTTTACCTTAGTGTATAATACAACTTACTGAATCAGATTGTAATCCAAAATATTTGGGCTTACATACCTGCACCCCATAATATTCAATGGCATCCTTCACGTCGTCTTTTTCAGCTGATGATGACATATGAAAGGTAGATCCCGAGTTCTCACCTGCAGTGAAAAACCACACATTTTTATAACCAGCATGACTTAATACTACTTATTTACACCTAGCGTGCATCTTGAATCATCCTACTTGTGACAAAAATCTTAACATAAAATAAATCCCCTCAAATTTGTGCACTCCAAGAGAAAATTATCATAATACAGATTTAAGATGCATCTGGGTGAATTCCTTTCTTCCAAGGCATTCTACTTTTTAATGTATAAGGGAAATTTGCTGAAAATCACTACATATGGTCACAAAGAGGCCATTCTTGTTTCTTAAACATGCATAACGTCTCTCTCTCATACGTAGATATACACCTCTGTATCTCTGACACACTGTGTGCCACACAGTATTCCTCCAGCAATTTCAGTTTCCCTATGTGTTGTGCACAGAAAATCATGAACAACAAAGTCACAGGCTTGAAATCTTGAAGACCCCAGCTTTATTCCTTGCACGACACAAATGTGTCTCTAGACATGGATCTAGACAGAGTATTTCAGTCAAACTGCTGCCCCATCTGTTCCAGAAGACATGGACAGGCCACTGAATGAAAGACAGGCTTGTGAAATGTGGAGAAATAACCCATGATCCGGATGTTTTTACTGTTGAAAACTGGATTCCATCCTTTCCTCTCTCAGAATTTCTACGTAATACTGGACAGGTCACAAACTCCTCGGAAGCAGGCACTCACTCAGTCTGGGCTCCCCATTATGGGGTGCCTACCTTGAATCTCTGTTATATCCGAGAACTGGACTCCAGATAGTTCCAGACACAACTGAGAAGCAGCAACTCATTGTATTGTTTGTGTGGAAGGCACACTGAACATTTTGAAGGAACAAGTATTCAGAAAGAAACAAGTCCCAGCAGGTCAAGTGTGGCATCTAAAAACAGAGATGGATTCTTTTCACCTCAATCACTTAATCTCCTTTCCTGCTCCATAATCCTATGGCTTCTACCTAATAGCCTTTCAATACACAAAGCTTCGCTGCTGGAGAGGGACACAACATTCTTCCCACAAGAAAAGCGAGCAAGACAGGAAGAACATAGATAAAATCATAAAACTATAAAAGGGTTCACTATTTATGAGTCACAGGGCCAACCTCACTCTTGGCATTTTCTCCTGTAGGTGACTCCTATTACAAACTTTCATTGTCTACGTGCTACTCCTAGAAGCCTCTCCACCCACGTACAGCAGCGGGTGGTCAGTCGGTCAGACAGACGGGGCTGCTCCTACTCTCCTTCCACGAAGGTACGCTTACCAGACTTCTTCTGTCACTTCACCAATGTTCACTCGGGTCACAAACAGAAAAATGCAGGCAGCTTCCTACCATACAATTTGATATGCGCCATCACTCCCATCATGTAACATGGACACCACAATTTTGCTTAGAAGACAGACTTCAATATTTTGTGGATGCAGGACAGCTGTGACACCTCTCCTGCCTGCACAACACAGACTGAATAAGCTTTTCTGGTCAACTGTATCTGCCTGAAAGCTGGATAAAAGCAGACCTGCGAGCACCCTGGGTTTTGTTTTGTACGGGCCTTCTAAGGATGCAAGTCACATTCTCTGTTCAGAGTACGTAGGTGTCTTCGTCTTCTGGATTCTGTTTCAGAGTGCAGTCACTTCAAAATTAGGCGCCATGCTGCTAGAATGAAAAGCAACCCTTAACTCCTCTTCAGCCTTGCCCGTCACGGTCAACAGGAAAGTTTTCAGCAGCAGCTATTTGAGCCTGAAGTCTCCCTTTTTAGGTAAGATTTTAACAACATTGGAGCCCCTAAGAATCCTTTTCCATAGGGTTTAATCAGCCTTGACATTTCTGTATGATGGGTACAGAACAAGGAAGAAGCAGGAAAGGTGAAAGGCTACAGTGTTCTTCTGTCTGCAAAATTCCAGTTCTCATCGTGTCGGTAGCTCTAGTCAGTAATTATTTTTCCAACCACTGGAAAAATAACTCAAAAAACATCAACCAAAAAGCTAAGGACTTCTCCCATTAGCTGTTGCAAGTAAAATTTCTTCTTTTCTTGGAGCAGTAATTCATGAGTCTATTTTCTGTGTTACTGGCTTCTGTCAACACTGTGAAAGAGGATGACTCCTCATTGTCAAGAGTTCTTCACTTTTAGCACAGGGAGAAATTCTTAGTTAAAACACTGACAGAACCCTACTCCAAGGCTTCTGAAGAGCCCGTCATTCAAAAAAACGTATATAAAAAATTCACAGGGTAAACCAGATTCCAGTATTTTTGCCTGTCATTCCCCCACCTTTTACTCTCTCTGCTCTCTAGCTAGCATTGAAAGATGACTTCTAGTCATCGTAGTTCTTTCCACTTAGTCTTTACCTCTCCACTCTATTCTGAGACTTCCCTCTTCATAAATTGTACATAATGTACATAACGACTTTTTGCAGATTACAGTGGACAGCAGCTACTTTGCTATACAGAAAACATGAGAACACCCCTATTTTATTTTGACTCAAAAATAATTTTAAGAATGTATTACTATGAGTCAGTAACAAAGTAAATAGAATGGGAAATTCCACCTCTCATTGGATATTTAATTATGCAAGATACCGTACCTGTTCTCCAGATTTATGAAATCAAGTTGTCAAGGATGGCATTCAACCCCTTTAGAGTCAGAAATATTTGTGCTGCGGGAATCATGATGCTTTGCTGAAGCAATCTAAACTGCTTAAACCCAAATCCAAACATAAAATGTTTGAAAGAAAGAAATTTTTACATCTACTTCTTAGCACCTGACCTTCAAGGTAACATATGGCTAAAAACCAGCATGACGCAAATGAATAAAGCCACAGAGGAAAAACAGCCGACATGAAACAAGCCATGAAAAGGCAACCTTTCCTTTCTGTGTTTGTAAAATTGTAACGTACTGGTCCATTCGGGGGCTACACTCCACATTACTGTGGAATACAGACATAACCAAAACTCAAGTTTTAACCGAACAACCTCTAACAAGTATTTGTGTGTCTTACCAGAACACTGTCACTGCAAAATAAAGGGCAAGAGAGGACCTGTTGCTTACCCATTGCAAATACAGGAGAGGGAGAAGAGCGAGAGGAGAAGGAGGAAGATACATCTCCTAGAGAGAAGTTTCATCTCTATTATTGTCAAAAGAACAACAATACTTTTTTTTTTTCTTCCCCTAAAGCGAAGATGCCAAAGAACTTGGAACTATTTGTATTCTATACTTAGAAGTTACAAGTCCACTTACTTGTCTACATATCTGTTCACCTCTCTCTGGTTTATATTGTCAATAGCCAATTGTAGAAACTCTAAAACCTGAGTGGCAAATTGTTTCTCATCATTAACAAGAGCGATTAATACAAAATACAACACAAATTATCAACTATACAAATCAATAAACCTCAGAACAAAGAAACAAAAAAACCCCATTAAGGTTACATATCCTCTCTCCAATACATAGCCGACCAGCTAGCCGCCTCAACTTTAGCCTTGTTTCCAAAGAAAAGAGAATTCCTGAAACAGGCTGACACTAATTTCCTCCCATCTTGTCTCTCTTCCTCACCTCCCTCCCCTGCCTCTGAGCCTGCTGGTCATTTTCCATGAAACAAGAGAGGGAAGCCTCAGAGGAACGTGTTTGTACATGTTTCAAAACAACTGCCAGGCAGGTAGAGATAAAGCCAGGCAAGTAATATTTCCTGAAAACTACAGCTACGGCACGAGCCCAAGAATTACCCTTTGTGGCTCACCTGCAGCTCCTGGACAGCCTAGCCTACAGATCCCTAGCCTGGAATCAGCCACAGCACATGCTCAAAGGACCAAGACAATCAGGAAGGGGGGGGGGGGGGGGGTTGAGCCACGGAAAGAAAAGCAGACTTCAGGACTGCCTGAAAAGGGGAGATGACAGCAAGTACGGTGTAGGAAGCATACATCGTGGAAGGGTATGGACAGTGCTGAACAGCAGACTAGAGGAGGGAGCAAACACATACACCGAGGATTATTTCAGTAGACCTTCTGCTCCCGGGATGCCTTGCTAGAGCCATTAATTTAATATTAGAAAGAAAATTGCAAGTACAAAGTGTCTGTCCATAAAAGAACACTACAAAGAGATTTTTATGAATACCTTCAACATCTTCTGCATCTCCTAAGCCGAGTTCCTCCAAAAGATCTGCAAAACAAATCAGATGCTTTAATATATACTCCTATCTAGAAAGATTATGAAGCTAAACCCAGAACCACATGAAGTGAACGTTACCTGATTTCTGTTGCTTTTTGTTAGGAGAGGTTTCATTCATTTCCAAAACAGATTCAGGGGCCTTCAGCTATGAAAGACAATCCAATGACAAAAAAAAAAAAACCACACTTAAGGTAACTCTGTAACATTTAATAAGCAGGACAAGTAGTCAGTCTGACATGAACAAATACTTACCTGGGAATTGTTGGGTTTCTCCAAAAAGCCTGGAAGTGAAAAATGTTTAAGAAAGTGTTATTTTATTCAAATTTATTTGATTTATAAAATTTTTACTCCATTCAACATCAGTAGTTTCTACAACTAAGTATTACTTGCAAGCTTTATTCCATCGAGACTGCGATACTTAACATTCAATTTACCTCATCATCCAGCATTTGTATCAGCATACAAGAAATGGACAATGCACGCTTCCCATCGTGCGCCTTGGATTTAAGAAATAATACTCACAGAACTAGGACAATCCATAGGAAGCAGTAAGGACATGCTTGTTAACACAACAAGATCAAAATACTTATTTTGAGGAGCTGAATCCTGCCTTCTACAAAGATTATTTCAAAAGCCAAAGCTGGTCTGCTGTAACGAATTACCGTAAAACAGTCCAGCAGCACTACGACTGCCATTATCCTACAAGTGTTTAATGTTGAGGAGTATTTGCCTTTCCATCGATGGGACAGAGGAAACGTGGGTGCAGACACAGACACCTCATACACATCATTCAATGAGGTAGAAGCAAACTAGTTCTTATCAGGTTGTTCGGGTCTAGCTTGTGTGGAAAGGAAAAAACCCAACACATTACAATTGGTTGTAATCTGCATTTATAGCACAGTTCCAAATATGTAAGTTTTTAAAAATTTTTGTCCAACATGGAAATCGTTTACAAACCCACACAATCTACTGGCCCACCTATATTTCTCAAGTCCTCTGCTTTAGTCATCTTACAGTTTGAGTCCTCTCATGAAAGAAGTGCATGAAATGTTACTAAGAATGGCTCCACAGCGTTATTTTCATGTTTACAAAAACGGTTAAAAAGCAAACAGCGTTTGATTTCAGTAAACTTGGTGGTCTAGCAGTATAGAAAAACCTTAGAAAGATTAGCGTAATCACCTTTTACCTCCTTTTTACACTGATTTTAAACTTCTCTTAGTAGAATCATACAAAGCACGACAACTACTCAGCAAGGGGATTTACAAGCTCCCAGGAGCTTTTAAAGTTTTGCTTCCAGCTTACTAAACTAAAACTGGATTCGCTTCTTCAGCTGTTCTATTGTACTTACACTACAAGCACGACTGACCGTTTAGTAAAGGAGAAATCCTTCAGATGAGAGTTCTACGCCAACAGCAAAGCTTCCCTGCCATTCTACACTCCAGATGCTCAAGAGACAGCGTCGCAAACTACAGGCAGAAGCCCTTCACAACAAACCCTGAACTTTCAGTCACATTTTAGCTCCTAGGCAAAGCGTCACAGTAAGGTATCAAAAATTAAGACGGGGGGGAAAAGTGCTCGGCCAGATCATAGCTTTCTTCTGCTACGTTATCATCCAAGAATGTCCAGGTGTTCAGACAGGTCAGCCCTAAACCACATACACTTTCAGCACTATGCCACAAGAACCCGAACCCAAAGAGATACAAACACATCCAAAGGACACGCGTAACGCAAACAAGGTAACTTCCTTTACAACTTGCCAGCAAGCGCCGTGACAGCTGGTGTTAATTAACAAATACTAAGCACTTCATTGCTATAGCGCGCACCCACACTGTAAGTGCATGCCTAAGACAGACATCGATAAAAGCTCACTTCAGCCTATACGTGTTTACAGACAAACATTTAGTCCACCAGGAAGTTACCAGTGTGGTGCTCCCCTGAAACAATCCGTGAGCGTGCTCCGTGTCTGTCTGCAGCTGGAAGCAACACACCAGGTGATCCTTCTTCCGGACTTTCAGAATCCGTCTGTAGAGCATAAAACACGGGCGTGAGCATCGGTACAAATTCTCAACTCATTTCTACGCAAAATGTTCCTGCTAAGCCAACTTGCACAGCATGGAATCACAAAAGCCTTTGATCAGCCCCTTGGAAAGGGCACGTCAAGACACAGTATATTGGAAAATCACAGCAGACTTGTGTGTTTTCAGATCTTAGGCAAAAACCTCACAACTCATCTAAACTAGTCTGTCACGCTGGCAAACTGCACAGCCGCAAGGGAGAATTAACACGGTAACTCGAGCTGTGGGTTGCGAACCCGTAACTGCAGGTCTGGGGGGGACCCAACTGGTACCCGATACTCAAATTTGTGCTGACGTTCCCCAGGCACACGTCCTGCAGTGGGGAGCGAACACATTGCTACTCCCAGTTGCAAGGGTTGAACAAAGACTATTTGGGCTGAACAAAGACGAGCAAGACAAAGCTTACAGAAACCAAGGCTACAAAAAAAAACCCAAAAACAACCCAGCAGCATTTTAGCCTTGTATTTTTAAGAAGCGGGTCGGGAAGAGTTCCTTCTTCCTCACAAGAAAAGTCAGAGGGCGTAAGCTACAGACTCTGCCCGCTTTCTTCTAACCCATTCCCACAGACAGGAAGAACTAAAAGGGCAAACACAGCCAGCACGTGTGGTATTTCTGTTGAACGCTACTCTCAAAAAGGGCCAAAAAGGTAGAAAGGCTCTTTCCCAAAGCAGCTCATCATCTAGGCTGCAGACCCTAAGGGCAACCACTGAACACGTCCGCGGAATAGAGTTGTGTGGTGAAAAAGCAACAATCCCGCCAGCCCCGCTGAGGAGCTCAGACTATTTTAAGCAGCAAGAAACTTCACTGCCGCAATACTGTACCAGAAACCCAACTCCAAGGGCCAGTTGCCACGAGACCCAAATCATTAGCTCGACCTACCTTCATCCCAAGCCTCGCTGAACAGCTAGCACACAGCACAAGTATTTCAAGGGCCCCCAGTTACAAACATACAGCAGAACCAGGAGAAGGGGAAATAAGCCTCAGCCGCGGCAGGGCCCAAGCTCCGAGTGCTTCTGGATCTCGCTCCCCACCCCCGCCCCACTGGGAACCCCGGTGTCCTTCACGGGAAATACCTCAGAATCCCAGGGAGATTCAGCATCTTCCTCTTCCTCTGCTCCCACCGCAGTCAGGGCACCTACAAAGGCAGTAAGAGGTGAGACACTGAGCCCTTCTATTTCACTCTGCTTTTCCCCATCACCCCTGCGCCCAAAAGATGCACAGCGGTTCTGTTGCTGAGGACAAACTAAGGAGTGAGTGTTGAATTCAAGGGTTTCTTCACACCCAGCACACAACATCATGGTCCTTCCTTTGGATCGCCACCTCTCCAGCAGAAGATGGCTATGCACAACAGCTGACACAGCTACAAGCAGCACTGAAGACGTGTTTGGGTCACACTCAGGAAAAGGCTCCAGCACGCTGCAGCCCTGTGGCATACAGAGTTTAGGTCACCTGCTCTCCAGTCCACAGCTCCAGAAATTGCCACTCCAGAAGACTACCACCATCCACTGTACAAGAAGTACCATAGAAACACCACCCGACACATCTTCACGCTAAAATCACCAAGAAACAATGCTCCTTTTGTAGCACTACCAGAAAAGATCTTCCTTGACCAGCAGTTTTTACCCTGCACCTTCCCAGAAGGTAGACACCTAAGCATTGCCATTGAAAAAGAGGAGAGGCTCACCGCCCAAAATCTCACCCCAAACACACAACTTGTCTCTATCTCAGGGGGCTAACATCCGAATCTCTTCTCTACTAGGCACACGCAAGGCTCAGTCTCAGTAGGTTCCTGGCCAGATTAAACTATCTTCATTTCTCTCTTTTAAGCTAGTCCGTTAGGTAAAACTGATTCAGGATTCGCTCTTGTGGAGACATGCACACAAAAAACGGGAAAGGAGCTAGAGACCAGCGAGGGCACCCGTCCTAGCAGAGGGGAACTGCTGGTTCCAGCCTCAGCTAGGACTACTTTACTCACACTGTGCCAAATGCAGGCTTATGGTAAAATGCACAGACAGAAGAGCATGTATAGGCACAACACCTGGAATACAGCAGGTTCTGCCAGGCCCGCTCTGTAGCATTTGATCAGCAGCTACACACGCTCTGGTAACATCTACCACAACACTCTACTCTCTGGAGACAGACAGTGGAAAGTGTGCCTTCTCCTCCTGCTCCAAGACCTGAGGTGAGTACCAGAGTGCTCAGCCCTGACTGACATGGCAATGCTTTCGAGCACACACAAGCGTGGCACTGGAGAGACTTTCTACGTTTTAAAACTGGACAAGGTGAGGCACTGGAACAGAACAGCTTTCTCTCAGATTGACTCAAATCTTTCCCAGGCTTCAGCCAAAAGCAATCACAACTTTTCAGTCTGACAGTACGGGCCAGAAAGGGGAATACTACTGTCACACCCAAGACTCTCTAATCCTCCTCTTTTTCAACCGTGCGTTTTGTTCTGATCGCTTCAGGGAGAACACAGCAAAAAAACCAAGAATGACACCTGCTCCATGTAGCATCGTTTGGAATCCAAGGCCACAATTTGTTCTTCAGGAATGAATGAAAAGGAACAAAAGCTACTTTCCTCCTTGCCAATGCCCACTAGGGTTCACAGGCAAGGGAAAAACTTACTGTTTCAGAAGTCAATCACCATTTCAGTTCATTTTCTGTGCATTAATATTTATAGAGGAAGAACTGGGATCAGTATTCACTAACTCACTTCTCTTACCAGTGTCGTCTTTGGAAGCACTGTGGATTTGATGGCTATCATTGCAAATAGAGTTTTTCACACCCTCAACAACTGCAGTTTGTAGCTCTTCACCAGTGTTTTCCTTTTCCTGCTCCTTCTCCTCTTCTTCCCGTTCAGGTGATTTTTCCTAGAAGAGATTGACCAAACAGCTGGAAATAGCAGAAACAAGCACCTTCTTAGCCATCCATCGACAACTTTAAAAATGCTTTTCCTGTGTAAGACAACAGGGAAACTTTGTTGAGCTTTGTTTTACAAGGCCTTCAGTTTTTCCATGGGACTCTATCAGAAGACAGCAATGACATTAGCCCTAAGTCTCACCCCTGGTTCTGCAAAGCTCCCGAGAAGCAATTCTTCACGTCAGCCTAACTCTAGCTTTCATTTCAGTACATCGTTCCGGAACACGCTCCTTTTCCTCTACTTTGCTCCAGGAAAATCACTAACTTCCTGCTCTCAATCTTACTCAAACTTTTTGGTTCCTCACTTTCAGCCATCACACCAGGTATTTTACTAAATGGCAATAAATCTTGACAGATAAAAACTGTACATACAACTGAGAAAAACTGAATTTATGTCAGAAAAATTATACTGCCTATTTGTTTTCCTGCAAAACCACTGCAACCAATAAAATAATATTGAAAATACTGCCCAATATTATTCTTATACCTAAGAAACTGCTTTGGTTAGGAGTAAAGGCATTTTCTAATATAAAAAAAGGAAGATCAAAAGATGGATATACGCAAAATATTAACAGAAATCCAGTTTACCTTTTGGTTCTTACCTTTATCACCCTTAGAAAATACCTTTGTGATTGAATCATCCTTATATAACTTACTTTGGTGCCCGAGTGAAATGCTGCTCTTACGTTTTCTTCATGCCTATTCAAGCACAAGCGTTCACTTTCTTGTTTCAGGGCTTCACAGACTTTGTTATCTACTTCACATTGCTCTTCTTCTGTATCTTCATCATCCACGTGTTCAAGAAAGACAGAGTTTGGTCTTTGACTTTCAAGCCTTGGGTTTTTTCCTGCTGACAAAGAACTATTATCACTTTCAAAGCCATTACTGAAGCTTGACTTTTTCTCCTTAAGACCACAACTATCTGAGAGAAGCTGAGGTGTCTCTTTTTTTCCAGTTTGTCATCTTAGATTCTGCAAAAAGGGAGTCATCATTTCTGTGAAACTTCACCCCAATCATGCTTTTCTTGTTCCAACTTTCTTGTTGATCTTGCAGATTATTTAGATTTTGAAAGACAGTTTGCTTTGGTACCGACTTGCAAGATACTTCATTATTCACCGTCTTTGGAGACATGGCAGTTATGTCAAAACAACAAAAGGAGTTATGGAAATGGCAACAGGCATGTTACCAGATTAATGGAGTAATCTGGGAACGTCTGGAAAAGGAACCAAGTCAAGGATGGGCAGGATGGAGAAAGGACTTGGCCAGGGACAAAGGCTTAGGAGGGGATTAATACCTTCATTTTAACAACATGACTTATGTTTTCTGAAATGCCTAAGCGCTGTGTTTTCAAAATGCTACTTTTCTCATTTACTATAGGAAAAGAGTTATATAAAAGTAGATTTGCTAAGTAGTTTTTTAAACATTAGTATACTATGCAATCTGTTCCAAATAGCTTACTGTTTTTCCTGAACTGCTGGGAAACATTCATTAACAATGTCAAATTTGGCTTCTGCAGCTTCTGTAAATAAATGATTATTTTCTTTTAGAACACTAACGACAACAACAAATCCTTTGGTCACAACAAACCTTGAACACTAAATGTAATCAGGCTGTCCTTTTGATAGTGGTCAGGTGCTGGCTCCATCCTATACTTCTAACTACAAAAACACTCCTCACATATGCAATTCAGTGAGTATTTCACCCCCAAAATACCATGCAGGCACCCTTCTGAAAATTGTTTCCAAAACTATGGTTACATGCATAGCAGTTTTAAAAATCTGGGTTTAATATTTGTAGTACTTCAGTAAAATTCAGTTATATTTAAGATCGCAGCTTCTGGGTGCTTACTTGCAATTGTGCACAAGGGAAGTAACTGTTAAGAACCCTAGGTTTAATGCATTAATTAGTCCCTGCAAGTACACTTACCAGAATATCCTTACATTTCAAAAACATGCCAAAAAATGCATAATTTATATTTAAATCAGTGCAAGAAAATGAAATCATGTTAAAACTAAACATGCTTGCACCTCCAGTATTACAGAGTAGGCTGAACTAGAACACTGGTTCCTCATTGCTGCAGAATCCCAGAGCAACAGAACAGATGTTCCAGACATCACTGCAGAAGTTAATAATTCTTCAGAACACTAGCAAAAAAAGCAGGCCTGAGAGCTTGTAGCTGACAAAAAGAATACTACCTAAGCATTCAAAAAAAAAGAAGAGGGAAAACATGCAGTGTGAGATTACGTGCAAGCACAGAATGCCATCTCAATAGAAGAAAAAACATGACCCATTTGAGTTACTCATCCACTGAGCACTCTTGAGTAACCTGATGAGGAGGAAAGGAGAACTAAGTGATGAAGGATTTCAGTACATCTTCGCTAAAAAGTGCCCTTTATCGGTTAGGATTCTATCTAAAAATTTACAGGAAACATTAACAGTGTTTGGGGAAGAACAGAACAGGTTATATTAGTAACTTATAAACTGAAAATCTGACTCAAATGACCAAGAACAAATAAAACTGTGGTGATTTATCTCATCGCCTATTGCTCTTTTGCCTCAAACCACAAATCTGCTGCATGATCTGCCACAGCTACAAGGTCTTTTAGGAAAAACTCACAGCAGAAGAAAGGCTGGCAGGTCAGAGAGTGCTTCTAAGGAGAAAACAATATTGGCTAGAACTGTAGTTTCTTTCAATCCCCCAGAAAACTTGCCTTCAGATCACTTATTTCTATAGGACATTTACTGTAAATACACCATACCTTGGGAGTAAAATCGAGTTCTTCCTCAGAAGTATGCCAACTGACATCACTCCCCTCTTTCTCCAAGCTTCTTAAAAAGTAAAGCAAAATGAGTACTGTGTCTCTCCAGTCATTCCTCAGGTATGTGCTGGGTATGTTTAAAGTCTTACCTGATTGAGTCTCCTTGCGACAAGTCATCTATTGCTGTGCAAACATGAATTGACAGGTTGAAATTAGATTTGGCATGCTAAAAATTAACCAGCACATACAAACATTTAACCTGGACAACTCTACATGTCATAACAGAATGAAACTTTGGGGAGTCAACTTAACGTAAGACAGCATGAATGAATGCATGCATTTCCAAACAACTGCTTTTTCAAGTCACACTGAATTGACAAAACAAAAAAGACCAGAGTTTTATCTCCTTTGAACTTTTATACCCAAAAGTTTAAGAACTACCTCTAAACTAAAAAAAGCCAGCATAGCATGAATATGCTGTGTTAATAAACAGTTAACAAAATACTGGTGCTTTAGCAAGACAGTAAATAAATGAACTGCTGAAGTACTACTGCACACACAAGCACACACTGTTGACAGAGATTTTACTGGTTTATATACTATACTAGCTGGTGCTCTACCCACTTACAGGTTATCCTGAAAAGGTAAAAAACATCAAAAAGCATAACCAAGATCTAAAGCTTATCCTCACATAGAAGAATCCCCAGCAGTTCTCTACACTGCACCAAAAAGGGTATTCAACAGGCAAAACAGGCGTAACCAGGGCACTCTATACTACGCTCCAAGCTTTCATCCATGTTAAGACAGCAACTTGCACACAGGATCACAGGATAAATCAGGTCACAAGGGACCTCGGCAAGTCTCTCAGCCAACCGCCTCCTCAAAGCAGACTCAGCTCTGAGGTCAGATGAGGCTGCACAGGGCTTTATCCAGTCTGATCTTGAACCATTCAAGGAGGGAGACTGCACAACCTCTCTGTTTTACTGTTCTCACCATGGTGAAGCTGCCCACATTCCGTTAGAAATTCTCTTGTTTCCATTTATGCCTCTTGTACCTTTGCTTCATGTGACACACCACTGGGAGGCACCTGTCTCTGTCTTCTCCATACACGTACTGGAAGCTGCTGCTGCTGGGTCCCCTTCAAAGTCATCTCTTCTCTACACTGAACAAGCCCAGTTCCCCCAGTCTCTCCCCAAAAGGCAAGTAGTCCTGCTCCTGGCAAAGTTTGATGGCCCTCCACTGAACTCGCTCACGGATGAAAGACCACTCTCTCTTGCACTGGGGGCTCAAAATTATACCCAGGGAGCTGGACACAACCCAGGGACTGCCAGGTAGCAGCGTACAATCCCCTTCCTCAGTCCCCTGGCTATGCTGCTCTTCATACAGCCCAGGACACCGTTAACCTTCTCAGCCGGCAGGGCACCCTGCTGGCTCATTCTCAGCTCACTTTCTGCCAAGACCCTCTGGCTATTCCCAGCAAAGCAGCTCTCCAGCCAGGCAGCTCCAGCACGTGCTGTAGCAAATGGTTGTTCCTTTCCATGTGCAGGACTTGGCATCTGCCCTTGCTGAATTCTGTTAAGACAGGCCTGACAGTCCATTTACCCAGCTTGTCAAGATCCCTCCGAATGGCAGCGTGGCCCAGATGCACATGTTGCAAACTCAACGATAGCGCACTCTAGCACACCACTGATGTACTAAAGAAACCTGAACTCTAGGAATCCAGCCTGAAGAGTGCGAAAACCTCTCAATTACCAACAACTAAGATGAAATAAAAGGCCTCTTCAATTCCCAGGACAGAAAGGAAAAAAACAAATAGAGCCTCCACATCGTATCTATTTCAGCATTCCTCAAGTCCTCGATAATTAGTTCTCGTTAACTATCATCACAAAATGAAGTTGCTTATAAATAGGAGATTGGTGGCCTTCCATAAAGTTGTATGATGACAGCCAAACCTTAGACAAAATGTCTTAGACAAAATCATTAGAAGGAAAAGAAAACAAAGGGCATATCATGTTGAGTAAGTTATCTGAACTTTTGCTTTCCATGGATAGTAACTTTAAGCAATGATCAAAACCAGTTCCCATTCTCCTTTAAAAAGCAAGAGAGAAAGTTTATGAGCTAGTTTTCAGACAGATCTTGATGCCCTACTGTAGAAATGGGATCTAGAAAAGTAGTATCTAGGGATCACTTGTTTCTACTTTAATTGAAGTCCATTTTCATTGTGGAGTAACAGAAGAGCATATATATTTTTTTTAATATTATTTACTATCACTAATGACACAAAGCAATCACTCAATTCAGTAATAAAGGACCCGTGCAAAACACGCAAACAAGAAGTGCCCAAACCCTGCTCTCAAACCTGATTTATAAAACCAAAACCATCAGAATAGAGACCTCTAAGATAATAAACATCACAGGTGTGTTAGTATTTGTACATCACACAACATGTTCCATAGTTGAAATGCTACTGTATAGAATACCTTTCTTTGTTTTTCCTGTTCTTGATGTCTGGCTAGGAGATTGTGGCATTCCTATATCCATTTAGGGAAAGGCGTGTCAAGGACAGACCAAACAAGGGCACCAGAATAAATGTGAATTCCCAGAAATTTGGAAAACCTAACCAGTACATTAACAAAGCTATAGCAATGGGAGAATGTACTGTGACCATCAGCCTACTCTACAGTTACAAGAAGTAGAAGCCAAACCTATCACAACCTACAGAACTCTACTCTTAAGGGACAGTGTCAAACAGTGTAACTTAATTTACTTGCTCCATTGTAGAATACCTATATTCCAATATTTTGAAACACTGAAACAGATTCTTGGCAGTTTACTGTACTGCCAACTTTGAACTTCTCTCAGCTTGAATAGTCCTTGCCCAGCACTGACTGCCGATGCAATTCCTTCATATTTGTAGAGTGTTTTATACGTACGGCACACTTAAAATCCCTCCGTCTAAGCATCCCAAAAATCTGTAGGTGCCAACAAACTTTGGAGATACACTAGCCAGTTGTGTCAGATGGTGCCTGATGCAAACACAGCCCCCTCCTACCTCAGTTTGAAGGTAAAAGCCCTGCATATATTGATTTGACCATGCTGAACTGTTCACATAGAGAAGCTACGCCACCAGCCAGAACGCAGGCTTGACAAGCAGTCAGAGTGAATACCCTGTTCCCCCAGGGCTATAGGGCAGGCCACAACTGGACCAAAACGGGTGCACTGACTGGTGTGAGTGTCATGCATGTGTGCTTGTGTGTGTACGCGTGTCTATGTGTTGTGGAACAGAAGCTTTAGAATATAAATCACCATCCACCTGCTCTACCCATCCTACTTAGTAAAATTTTATTTTTTATATCAATGAATGGTGTGGTTCTGTTATTGCAGCTACCCAACACCAAATGTCTGTGTGACAAGGCCATAACATTTGCCTCAGAGCAACAGGGAGTCCCGCTTATATTGATGTTACCACAAATACATGGAATGGATGTGGCAAGAGGACTCCTATCAAAAATACACATGTAAGAGTTAAAAAAAGGACCTCAAGACTGTTTCTCATTCCTTCTCCATTTCTCAGTTTTCTTAAAAGGCGATACAGCAGATATAAAGCACACTGAAGCACTCGTTTCTTTTCCAAGAGCTCTATGATGAAAAACCAATGGTTTCTGTAGGAACAATACACCAATATGCAGTGCAGCAGCTAAAAAAAGCTGCCACTGAAGACATACTAGAAATCTGAACCCTTGCTTTTAGAAAAAATACATAATTACTTTTTGCCAAAGAAATTCCAACTTCAAATCTGAGAAGTCTGTCATTCGATATGCTAGAGGTGGAAGCCATTCATTTGGAGGTTTTTGCAAGTCTGTCTGTAATCAACAAAAAGGTTCATGTTCTGACAAAAAGTAAACACTCAAATAAGCATGAGCCAACTTCTTAAATATACTGACTTGCTCACTAGAGGCGAATATTTTGAACAATGTTCAACAAGTGCAAAAGTAGCAGCAAAAGGAGGAAGGACTACATTGAAAATCCCAGAAAAACAGGAATGAAGAGCAAGATTAAAACAAAGAATTCAAAGTGGGTATTCCTGCGTTGTCTCACGATCAGTTGAGCTTCTCCTCTAACAGGGGCTTCAAAGCTTTTACTGCAGCCTGTCAAAGGGACTCATGATGCAGGACCTGCGCTTTGTGTGTGCAAGCAAGAGACTGCAGAATCAATGCCACCAAGTGTTCCTTGCATGCTACTAATCCCTCTCACTCAACAGGCCGGGGTCATTTTCCAGGAGACTCAGCACAAGGAGAAAAAGATTCGTACTACTCAAGAAAAACAAGCCCTACTATAAACAGTTTGAGACCACAGCGCACTCTTTCTCCTCCCAAGTCCTTAACCCACATAAATATTCTCTTCACACTTACTATGCCTCTTCAAGTGAGGATTTCCCGTAACATTGTGGACTTATGCTAGTAGTATTACTGTCTTCAAGGAACTGAGAAAATTACTTGGTTCAAGAACCCATATTTCCCTGAGGGCATATTAATTTTGGAATCACACAACAGTATTATTCTGCAAGCCACATATTTTAAAATAACCCAGGCCTGTCAGTCATCACAATGTGGTACCACGGCAATGATCTATGTGCACAGGAGGCAGCCACAGAGTGCTGTTTGGGTAAAAGCAACATTTTGTTGATTAAACTACCTGTACCAAGCCCTTTCCAAAAATAAAATAAAATATAAAAACCTCCGCATCTTCCTTCAGTCTATCAAGAAACTTTACACATCACTGACTAGATCAAAATAACTAGTCCTAAGTCAAAGGAACAAAGTTTGGCTCTAAATTAAATTCCCCTATCTGGGAAAAGTGAACTCGGAAAAATATCTCATGTTTTGCTCATATTTCACAACATATTTAAAAAAGGAGTAATAAACTGTGTTTGAACACTGTCTGCTGCCCATTTGCCACAAAGTTCTGATGTAACACCCTTAAAAAAACCAGAAAGGATAGAACTTCCCACTGTAGGGCCTGAGTAAAGTACAAGAAGTTCGATCTATATTAAAAGATTAGTTTTCTAAGATTCCTCTAGGGCTATATGAGCTCATAAGCATAGACTGGATCTTAAAAATTAAGGAGTTGGGTTTTTTTTTTATTTTAAAATGAACTCACTGAAGGAGCTAATTTTTTGATAACAAGGCAATTCAATTGTTTTTCTGGATCTTCAATTGTTTTTCTGGATCACAAGTTAATATGGACTTTTTAACGTTTATTTCATAAAATTACTGGAAGTAGAAGTGTTATTTATTTTTACTGGAATCAAACTATGTCCATGAAGATACAGTACACACAGAAGTTGCATTATTGTTTCTAACAAAGTGACTTTTCCAAGACGATTTTTCCTAAGTATGTCTCTACAGCACCTACACAGAAACAATCATAACTGATGCTGAGAAATAAGACAACTCACTAAAGGCAGCTTAGTGCAGGTGAAACTATTAATATTAAAACACCACTGCACAAACTCAGTGGATATCAACAAGACATGTACAGTCCTGCTAACTCATCTGTTGCTTCCCAACTACAGGAAGATGAACAACTACTCAGGATGAACCTACTGCTTTTGCAATTCATTTTCACAATCTGAATGGCCATCTACAGGTACAAGTACACACCCCAAAACCAAAACCACTCTCACCTAGTTCCTTCCCTGTCCCCCTTCTCTCTCTGTATGAAAACCTATACAGATGGGCAATCTGGCAGGCAGAACGCAACAACCCGGTAAGTGGCCCCGTAGCACACAAACCGCAGCTGCCTTCACGCCTGACAAGAAGCACCTCCAACCAGCAACAAATCAGCATATTCACAAAGCTTCTTGCGCTACCCCACCTGATGCCTCCACTAAAGTCAACGGCAAACACAGTGAGCGCTGACAACACAAACCCCCTAAAGAAAAGGCCACAGTGATTTTCCTCGTGAGCTCCTGCGTGATTAAAGATCCTACCTCCTCTGTCCACAGCAGGTGCACCCAACGTCAAGCCAGCAGCTCTGGCCCGGTGAGGAATGCCAGGTACTGTGTCGCCTTGTGCACCACCTTCGTCTCTGCCTCCCCGGAATGCGTATGCCACCAGTTGTTTACAAAGACTATATAGGGAAAGAGAAGAAACGTATTTGGTAAAAACAACGACATACTTGCTTATACAGTTTAATAGAACAGTTAACAGCCAGTTATCCACCCTACACGTATTCATAACCGTATGAATTCATATACTTGTATGCATTCACTGAGAGTAATACACACAGAACTTACTGCACGACTACTACCTACTTCAATATTCACTACAGTCATGTTCACTCTAGAGGTGCATATCCACACCTATGAAGCTCCAGCTCGGCACAGTATTTTCAGCCGAGCTGTTAAGCACACATAACCACCTTAGAGAAGGGATACGCACAGGTACAAAGCTATCCATAAGAGGGGTGAAACTGCTTAAGACTTTAACAAAAGGGATTTGTTAGATCTCTGAAACAAAAGGCTGGTAGTTCCTGCTCATTGTAGTGGAAGTCAGTAAGGACAATGGTGCTGGTCTGAGGAGAGGACTGACATGCATTTCAGTTTGCCACGTTCTACCTCTGGGTAACTGTAGGATACAGACATGTTTTAGAGCTTGTACTGGGCAGGTGCAAGTTTAGCATCAAAACTTGAAATCTAACAGACAATTCGGGGCGGAAATTTTCTTCAACATCCAGATTAATACTAGACACAGGGAACGATACGTATCAGAAGACGTCACTGAGCACAGCTTCAGGACAGCTTTCAACACACCATTAAACCTTGCTGCTGATACCAAAAACATTCAAAAGCCACACTGACAACTGACAACCTATTCTAACAATAAAGTCAAAAATTTACCTAGAATATCCATGAGTAACAGCATAATCCTCAGCTGTCCATCCGTTAGTGTCTTTATGGAAAAGATCAGCACCATATCGAAGAAGAACTTTTATTAAATTAAGCTGTCCACCAGATGCTGCAGTCATAAGTGGGGTTCTGAAACACCAAAAATATGTTATGGTGTAGATCATTTGACACAGACAGTGTAATTATTTTTATTCCTATTTGCTCTCAAAAACTACTTTCCTCATTACTGAATGAGCAAAAGAAAAAGCAGTTTTCATTAAATATTAAGAGCAACCATAAAATGCAAGAGGGAGTCAAAACAACCAAACCTTCAATCTTCAGACAAAGCTTCCACATAGACAACACTCACATACAAACTATGCCACTATGCAGGAGATGTTTTTTCAAATTGAGGCAGTGCTGCTGAGCTACCAGCATGTTTCCTGCCAGAAGGGCCACCACAGACAATGCCTTCTTGTAATCCTCAACGAGGAAAGCACCCACTGAGGTATGACAACAGCCAAGCGCAGATGGGCTTTCACAAGTCACACAGAAATAGCTGCTATGTGGCTCCCCAGGTTTTTTTCGGAGCTCACTCTCATGCCTCTGATTAATCCAACCTAAAGAATACTAAAGAGACCCATGAAGAGTTTTGACAAACCACTCACCTTTCACAGTGATCTCGAGCATGCACATCAGCTCCTTTCTGCAGAAGAAACTCTGCTATATCTTCATGATGTTCAGAGATAGCAAGAATAAGTGGAGTGTTTCCCTCCTGAAAGGGCAGATAAATAAATTTAAAAATAAAAGTAAAAAAAAAAAACCTACAAGAGAAATACTAATACAACTTTTTGAAAGAACTTCTTCAACAAATACAAAAATTTACCTTATTCCGAGCATCAATATTGGCATTATGCTCAAGTAACAGCCCCGCTACGGTTGTATTAGGAGATCGGACAGCAAGGTGAAGGGCAGTGTTGCCATCAGCATCTGCCAGGTGTGGGTTGGCACCGTGCTCCAGCAGAATAGCTACACATTCTTCTTGCTGGCACTGTACTGCCTGGGAACAACACGCAAAAAAGGAAGAACTGCCAGCACTCTGTTACAATTGCCGCAGCTTCCCAATGCTGGAAAATAAGAGCACCTTCAAAGCTGAGCTAACATATGCCTATTCCACGCTGATTACCAGATGCATGCTTCTATGCAGAGCTGTGTAAAGAATCCTACCAGCCACCTCTCATTTAATGCACAGTTGACAAGCCCCACTTGAAAGAGCATAACATATTCCACATACCTTCATCAGTGGCGATCTGTTATCACTGTCAGTAAGATTTAGTTTACACTTGTTTTCTACGAGATATGTAACAACATTCACACGGCCATTCGCAGAAGCGAGATGCAGAGGTGTCCTAAAAATTAAACATATTAAATTAGCACAAATAGACAACTAGAGAAATAATTTCAGGCTCTGATAAATTGATATGACCACAAGTTTCACTTTGCACAAAGCAAGCTTAAGAAATGATTTCTCATTCTGTTACCAGTAACAGCAGTTGCGCACCACGCACCCGAGACTGGCCAGCAAAACCCCTCCGCAGCATCTGCTTAGTAAGGTGCCATTTCCTTCACTCTAGAACTTAATCTGCACAGATTCCTGTGCCCAGGTGGTGGTCACTGCCTCCAGCAGGACTACACCTGTGGCACAGCAAAAAAGACCAAAGCTTGGGAATCTGAGAACTATGGCAAGCAACCCTCTAAGTTCTATAATTATTCATGTGCCAGAAGTGTATCAGAGATGTAGATGGGCTTTATATAAAGAGTATTAGCGTTTCCCTGCACTTTGGGGATTTCTGCTTTTTCTCTAGCTTGCTTACTACTGCAACAAAACCAAGTACTCACTTGCACCAAAGTGCCCCCCATCACATGCAGCAAACCAGACAGCAGAACACTGTAATCCTGAGTACAGGAAAGTAATACCTGATCCTTCAGATATGTATAACTACGATAGTCATAATAAGCCTACCACAGAGGAAGTCCTCTCCAGGGAGGGAATACTGTGTTTCCATAATACATGACCAGCATAAGAAAATGCAAGTTAAAGCCTTGCCAGAGGGAAAAAAAACCACACAAAAAAACACCCAAAAAAACCCCTCCTTCAAACCACAGAACATCTTAGGTCTGATGTCAATTAACCAGCCTACTTATACTGAAAGAAATTGCCCAGAAAGTCCTTGCATGTGTTTCCCCCTAAATCAGAGGCACAAATCAGCACAAGCTTCACTCTGCGCAAAAGCAAAGCACCTCCTGCTCTGCAGGACACCTGTCCCAACAGAGCAGAAGACAAGCTAGAAAACAGCTGGGACCTTCCTCCCTTGAAGGTGATGTAGTAACAATCCCACAGTTCCTCAAGAACCGAGGGGAACACCAGCACTGGTTCTGAACCACATCACTGCAGGTAGGTCCTTCTCTGTATTTAGGAAAGCTCAACTAGCCTTGCAATTGTTTTGGTACCTTGCTGAGACAGGAGCACAACAGCTCCCTGGCTGAGGGGGAATGGAAAGGGAGAGGTACACAAATGCAGTGGCAGGTGATGCAGAAACACAGTAATCTGTAACGCAGATACTTGTTACAGGGCAGCTGACATCCTCCTCCACTGCAACAAAGATGAGGATGAGAGAAATACAGAAAACTTCAAAGAATTTGTAATGTCTTGCTACAGACAGGGAACAGACTGGAGCACTGACAGAGGAGTAGCTCAAGAGCAACTACCACCACTTTTTGAGAAATTTCCATGGAAACATGCAGGATTCTTCATCTCTGAAGAAATGACTGACTGAGATTATCTGAAAGCTAACCAGGACCGGTTATGAAGGAGTCCACAATCATCTGAAAGCTGCTACTACCAACCACTAGGAAGCATGACAGACGTGAAGTAGTCACTATCAGCTCTGCAAACAGAAAAGCCTTCAGAAAACTTGTGGACTTGTTGCTGTCCTCCTCAACCAAGCCTCTCAGTCTGTCAACAGGAGACGGCTCTGCTTGGAGCAAGGCCTGCTGTGCTCCACAGAAGATCCACTTCAGGGAACAGGCTGGCAGAGAACACCAGTGTTCAGGGTTGCCTGTCCCTGCAAGAGGCCTCCAGTAACACCAAAGTTCTTACGCCACCCAGCCCTGGGGACACTGCCCAGATTCTGTTCCTGCTCCTGCTGCTGCTGCTGATCACCTACAGAGTAGAAGAGAACTGCTGATGCCTGAGCAGCCACGAAACAACCCCACTGGGAAACAGCAGGTTGGCAGTACACACTTTGAATGGCCCTTGAGCCGACAACCCAGCAGCTACAAGCCAAGCAATGAAAAGCGCTGGAGTTCAGTCTGACAGGCAGCTGACACGGTAAATCTCCCTTAGCAATGAGCTCTGACCCAAGATCCATGACTAGCTGGCATTGTGCCTGCAGTGCTTCCAACTCTGTGCTGACTTCTGCCCGTCTCTGTCAGTGAGGCTGAAGGTTTTGCTATACCACCTCTGAAAGCTGCCTGCTCCTAACTGATGCTGTATCAAGCACACTTTCGGGAGGTCTTATGGGCTACAGGACCCACTTTATGGAAGGAACCTGTTGGTGTGATCCTTGCCATGCTCCTGGTGCAGGATTTTGCTTTTGGAAATCCTGAGCAGCAAAACTGAGATATTCATACAACCAATGCACACATTTTTGCCATTACTTTGCATTATTTCCTATTCTTCACCTCTATTTCCAATGATACCAAGTCTTCCAACACGAAGCCCTGAAACACAACTGCATCTGGTGGTCACTCACAACACATATCACACCCACAAGCACTAAGAGGGCACAGGTGGCCTTGCAACCCCCATGGCTGGTACAGAGTGCAGTGGCTGCAGCAAGTAGGCAGGCTCTGTCCACTGAATTGCTCTCAGCCTCGCTTTTCAGCACTGGGCATTATCATGGCAAAACCACCACAGTGCTCATCATAGTATGCTGCCTTTTCTTTCTTCCCTCCCTCTCCCCCCCCCCCCCCCCCCCCCCGGCTTGGTTTTTTTACAGTTTGTGACTGTATTTGTCCTGTTATAACACTGATAATTGCCTAGCACACAGAAGGAAACCCTTCAGAGGAAAAAAAGCTTTCTAGACAAGATGAACTTGAAACACAAAAACTAGCGAAATTTCATACCAGGGTCTGCTAAGAGCTAGTGACTGACTGCTGACTGAATCAGTAAGCAGTAAGAAGAAAAAGAGAAAAACGTTCCAAACTATTTCCATAAATGCCATCGGGCACCGTGACTCTGGCAGCTGAATTATGCACAAAAGTGCACTCAAGCCACCTTAAATGGCATCCCCCACCTCCAGCTGCATAAACAAATACTGGCTGGCAACACTCAGGCACACAGCCCACATGCTGACTGACTGCATTCTTCATTGCCTTCCTACAAATCTAGACAGTTTCAGGTGTTTTCAGGGCAATAAGCTAGCTGGCTGGCAAAAGTCCAGTCTTCAGAAAAGACAGCCCAGGATGCTGAAGTACTCTGATTAAACCAGCATATCCTCTGAATGTCATGGATGTTTTGACTCAGTCTTTTCAGAAAAGGCATTAACAGCTCGACACATCCAAGACCCAAAAACTTCAGCTGATTCCCTTATGCTTACAGCGGACCATGAGGAGCTGTGCTGCAGCCCAGGGCTTCTCCCTAAGATATAACTGCCAAGTACTTGCTGTGCTTGACTCAAAAGCACACATCATAACACCTGCCAGAAGCGGCAGCTTCCTCTGCATGGCACTGCCCAGATCTTCCAAACCAAGGCACTAATTAGCTCTACCAAGGCCACAGAGCAAACAGCAAAGTAACTGCCACCTAAAATCAGACTGATGTTGCTTTGGCTGCAACATCACAGTCACAAAAGGCACATCAGGCAACCGTCCACACAGCACCAATACACAGCAAATCTACCCTATCCTAAACGCAGTGCTTACCCCTCTTTTACTCCCAGCTGAGGCAGTGCAGCTTGCTCAGCTCAACTACTAACCCCACACGCTGAGGCCTCCGAGGTGCATGCACTCTGCCTTCCAAGCATGCCTGGAGAATGGCCCTGAGGCTCCTTCTGCAACCCGCTCTGGCCAGGCTGCTGCCGGCCCCCTGCCGCTCCTGTGCCCCCAGGCAAGGCAACACCCCCGGGAATGAGGGCACGGAGGGGGCCGGGGCAAGATGGGGGATGCTCGGCCGACTCCAAGGGCTCCTGGCAGCACAGGCCTGGCTCCCCGCCCAGGCTGAGGCTCCCCGCAGCGATGCTGCCGTTGGCTCCCAGCGCCCTTGAGCTGCCGGCGGCTGCAGCTGCACCTGCGGGTGCCGGCGCTGCCCGCAACCCCCCCACACGCCGCCCCAGCACCGCCCGGCGCTGATGCCCCCCGCCGCTTACCGCTCCGCCGTGTCCCGCTCGTCGATGCCGTATTTCTTCAGTCTCTGCCGCACCTGACCCAGGTCGCCACGGGCGGCCGCACGGTGCAGCTTGCCCAGGTCCTTCAGCCGGAGCTCGTAGGCACCGGTGGGGAAGGGCTTGGCGGAGCTGCCGGACGCTGCCGGCCGCCCCTTCTTCTTCCTCCCGAACCCGAAAAACCTCTTCATCCCGCGGCACGGTCCCGCCTCAGGGAAGAGATGGCGGGAGGCACGCGGCGGGCTGCGGCAGGCCCCGGGCAGGGCCGGGGGATGGGGGGTCCCGGGCAGGGCATCGGGGGTCTCGGGGGTCCCAGGGGTCCCGGGCAGGGCCGGGGGATGGGGGGTCCCGGGGCTGGGCATTGGGGGATCGGGGGGCCCCCGGGGCAGGGGGATCGGGGGGTCGGGGGGCCCCCGAGGCAGGGGGATCGGGGGGGCCCCCGGGGCAGGGGGATCGGGGGGTCGGGGGGGCCCCGGGGCAGGGGGATCGGGGGGTGGGGGAGGCCCGGGGGCAGGGGGATCGGGGGGTCGGGGGGGCCCCGGGGCAGGGGGATCGGGGGGTCGGGGGGCCCCCGGGACAGGGGGATCGGGGATCGGGGGGCCCCCGGGGCAGGGGGATCGGGGGGCCCCGGGGCAGGGACGGAGGATCGGGGCCCCGGGCAGCGGCCCGGTACGGCTGTCTACGGAGCGAACCACCAGAGGGCGGGAAGCCGAGCGCACAGGCTGCTCCTCAGCGCGGCAGCGGCGGACAGCACCTCCCTCAGCGGCGAGCGCGGCGGTTAAACGGCCGGCGGGCTCTGCTGGCGGGGGCGGGGTCTGCTCCGGCGCGTGTCGCAGCGCGAGTGACGTCACTTCCTGCCCCGCGGTGCCCGGCCGCGGCGCTGCCGAGCGGGGCCGGGGGCAGCGAGAGGCCCGGCGGGTGGCGGCGGCGCTGCGTCCCCCGCAGAGCACTCGGGCAGCTGTCGGGAAGCTCGGGGGGGTGCCGGCGTACCGGGCAGCAGCAGCTCCCCGCTGGCCCCCGGCGGGGCCCGCGCTGCGAGCACGCTGGGGGGCTCGGTCTAGTTGGTTTTAAAAGAAAATGGCTCAAACTGGGAAAGCGCTTGTCGTTCAGGGCAAGGGCATCTCGTCAGGGAGTTATGGCCAAAACAGCTCTGCGAGCAATTCACCTCCTAGTTTGTTGAGCAGTCCTGCTTGTGTGCCATCGTTAGCCCTGGGCAAATGGATGCCAAAGGAACGAACAGCAAGGGTTAATATAGCGGGAGGGGGGCGGGGGGGGGGGGGGGGCTGTAAGCATCATCTAGTTACCTGCCTTGCCAGGACAGGGTCAGAAAGTTACTTTCCAGTAAATGTGGCTGAGCTGGCACTGCCACAAAAGAACACAAACGCGCACTGAGGGTATGGAAACGTGGTCCAGAAATCAAAAGACAGGTCGTGCCTTTGGTATAGATTAGGAGGATGGTTCCCAACTTCTGTACTGCTGTGGTGATGCCGCTAGGTAGTTCAGCGTGGTGAAACCTTATTATAAGTACCATATGGTTTTGGGGTGATGTCACAGGCCAGTATACCCTAGATGGTTTGACTCATGGAACACCTTGCCAGCACACTACTTCCTATTAGAAACTGCCTCTTGCCAATGAGTTTGTGAAACATGGGAGAGATGGCAAAGAAAACCTCAATCAGAGAGAGGGACACACTTCACTGTGATTAGCGCTGAAAATATTGATTACAACAGGACAGGAATCTAGTACCACTTTTTAGGGAGGAGATTCAGCCCTTTGAAACACCTTCTTTTCCTTCATCGCTAATAATGGTACAGCTCCTAAAACCTTCCTTTTCCTTTCTGGAATGAGTCTTCACAGCTTTATCAAGCCTGTTCGCTCTGGCAGTGTTCTCGCTGACCAAAGTGGATGATGTACAGTCACTTTCCTTAGTTGATGCTCAGTGTATTAGCAGCATTCCGTTATTGCAGACGTGATCTCTAGAAGGAAGAGCTATAATAATTATAATAATAATAATTTTAAAAAGACAGAAAAAAGACTTTTGCTGAAAACACAGACAAGTAAATTCAGGTTGCAAAACTCGAATTCTATGAGTTTTGGGAAATGGCTATGAGCAGCAGCCATTTCAAGAGTACCTCTGTAATCAGTCGGACCATTTAATGGGGGAATGGAGAGCAAAATGCATTTTTTAATTGAGTGTATTTGTTTTCTTCCAGACATTAGAAGAAAGGCAGGATTTTATTTACAAGGTGGCAATACACAGTAAACACAATCCATCTCTGCTCTTTCCAGGAGGAAGTATTTCTTCTCCAGTGTTTTTTCAAGTGCACGCATGCTCAGCCACAAAAACTTGGGTTTTTTACAGGTCACTCCCCAGCCAAGACCAGGAGACTCTACAGTTCCTGTGAAATATTAAATGTTTCAGAATGGTATTAAACCCCCCCCCCCCGATTACCCAGTTTTAGTTGGCAGGGACTTGGTAGCTGGCTGGGCTGAAATTCAGTTTCAGGCTTTGAAGATAAGAGGGTGCTGATGGGTCCTGTGGATATAGTATTATGGGCACAACGGGCACTATTTGTTTATTATTAGCCAGAAAGGATGCAAAACTAAAAACTAGAATCTATCACCCAGAGCAACCTCAAAAGCACTTCTGGGAACTCTGCTTCTGGGTCTCCATGACAAGAGAAAGACGGACTGAGTCAGCTACTAGTAAGCAATAAGTTCCTGCATTCATTTTTTCTGCATCACCTCACACTGCATTGTGCCTTGGGAAGCAAAGACACCATTCCGAAAAGCAAACCTCCAACTGCCTCCTGCTCAACTTGTGCCTAAGACAGGCTTCAGGGGGTGACCTTGGGCAAGGCCAACTTCATAGAGTTGTTCCGAGTGTGGTGGCGTTACTCCCCTCTCTTCTGAGAGGGAGTAACTGGGAACTCTTCCCAACAGAGCCACTCCAGAACTTACACAAAGATACCCATCTAGCTTTTATTTGCATCCTCCATGACCCCCAAATGATAAGGTACTCGCAGCCTGAATGGCAGGGATAACAGAAAACAATGAGTATGTAAGAACCTGACCAGAAGGTGCATGTGGTTCTCCTGGGTATTGGCTCGGTGCCCAGAGAATTTTCTGGGCTCACCTGTTCCAACAGTTCAGCCTTTTCCTCGTCAAGATGAGCAACGCGCTCTTCCAAGGTGGGATCGTGACTTCAAGTGCTCCTCCCACGTGCTGTGCAAGTCCTTGGATGTCAGAGCCAGCATGTTCTGCTTCTGCATCTCTGAAAGCAACAGTAGCAGAAGAAAAAGTAAGGTGGCCGGAAAAGACAAGAGCGCAGGAGAATGCAGTAACTTACACAGAAACAGGCCTAAGCTCTCCTCTCCCCATCCAAGACCTATGGCCAAGGTTGATGTGGAGTGTAAAACACACCTTAGGAACCATAACGAAGAACAGCAGCTGGAGCTGGTGGGAAGAAGGAATACTCTAGAAGTGACAGGATGAGGCTGCAACTTTGGGGAACAAGATGACATGTCCACGCACACACAAAATCACCCTACAGCTTTCCTGCAAAGCTCCTCTGGTTCCCTCTATACTTCAGTTTTCATAAGAACACTGCAAAAGGTGGTGCAAAAGTACAACATTTGTTCCTACTTTCAACAGCTACCGTCAGATTTCTTGATATAGTTACAGACATTAAGGACATTAGTTTTCAACTTTTTTTCCAACTCCTTTTGCAAGCGCAGCTTATCTCTCTCCAGGTCACTGCGGTAGCATGTAGTAACTTCAAGTGAAGCTTCTGGCATAGATTGCTTTTTAAGTGCATCAGCAAGCTCCTGCTGCAGTTGTCCAACAAAACAGTTAAATGAGCATGAAGAAAGTTCTAAGAACATGAAATACACCTTTAACTTATCTTATTATACAATTATACAATTAGACCTGTCTTTAGATTGAACCCAAAGGTATGAAATTTTGCCTGCCACCAGCAGGCATCTGCACAGATGATGAACCTCTCATCATCTTTCTCAGCTGAGCACCTTCAACTATCAGCAGCTGTTCATGCGGATTTCTGTTTCCTAACACATAAAAAAGGCTCAAGTATTGTTCTTCCTTGAACAATAAACAAGCACACACTGCAATCAGGTATTTTTTTCTAACAAAACCCAAAGAAATCTGTTGTGATCTAAGAGCCATAGTTTGACTGCAAATATTACTCTGGTGACTGAAGGCAGGACTTTGTATTAGATTGTTCTTTGTTCTGTTTCTTCACTATACAAGTACAATTAAATGAATACAAATATCTGAAAGCTCTTTTGAGATACGCTTTAAGAGTATGTTGAATCACATCCTCTTGTAGTCTTCTTACTCAGCTCGTTTTAGAATAACAACTGCCTTTATACTGATAGATTAGGTTTACAAAATTCTGGATAGCTTATATATATATGTATACATATATATATATACACACACAGTCTTCAAAAGGAGCCTGTTATTTTGGTAGTAAGAATACAAAGCAAGTCACAGATTAAAATGATTGACAGTACTGCTGGAGTGTGGCTACATATCATAAAAGAGAAGGGAAAGCTTAAGGTCACTTGTTGCCTTTTCAGGCACGCGGTGACCTGGTTCAGGAACGGCACGGCGGCCGACCCCTGGCCGCGCAGTCCATCAGCTCACAGACACCAATGTGGTGGATGGCAAATGGCGTTTATTGCTGAACGACGTGACACTATATAGCCTAGGTTTACAATGTCACTTCCGTCTGCTTACATCATAAATTAAAAGCTGTTGGCTATCTGGAGGGGGGCCCTGTGTTTCCATACAGCGCGAGATCTTCCGGCCGCCAGGCCCTACCTAGCAACATTTCCCCCCCCCCCCCCCCCCATGCTTAACTAAACAGGCTAAAATAGTAAAAATATTTCTAAAAAAGAGTATAAAGATAAGGCACACTGAGCAACTGGCACTTAGGAAGCGACTGGGGGTAATGGAGTGTAGCTTGGGATACTTGGGGAGAGCCAGGGAAAATCGGGGGAAATACTGATCAAGTACATTTTTAAAGCAGTTGTTGGTGTTCTACAAACATGATGTTGACCCTTTCTAGCCGGCTCTGGACAAAGGACACTAGCTTGTTTAATATACAGGGTCCGAAGATCAGTATCAGCAGGATTATTGCAATCGGACCTACCAAGGTGGATATCAGGGTGGCTAGCCACGGAGATTGGTTAAACCATGATTCAAACCACCCTTGTTGGGCTTCCCTGTCTCTTTTTCTTTGAGCCAATCTCTCTCTTAATTTGGCCATCGAGTCCCTAACTACTCCGGTGTGGTCCGCATAGAAGCAACATTCCTCTTTCAAGGCGGCACAAAGGCCTCCTTGTTGCATAAACAGGAGGTCTAATCCCCGCCTATTCTGCAAAACAACCTCTGATAGCGAGGAGAGGGATTGTTCCAAAAAGGTAATGGATTTCTCGATTCTTTGTAGGTCTTCATCGATGGCAGCTTGTAGTTGAGACAGGCCTCGTCGTTGGGTCACTAGGGAGGTCACTCCCGTGGCCATGCCGGCTGCTCCTAAACCAAGCAGCGTTGCTATTGTTACAGCTGTCAGTACTTCTCTTTTTTGAAGCCTGCTATTGGCTTCTCCCCAGTAGCGGTACATTTCTTCTTCTGGATGGTATAGGATCCTAGGAACAACCAGAATTTGTACACAAAAATCAGCAGAATCATCAAAGATTTTGAGGGACACACAGGGGGTTACTCCTGATTGATGGCAGATCCACATTCCGGGTGCGGATGGGATCGCCCATTTATGGGTCTTGTCAACCGCAACGGTTCTTGCGCAGACAGCACTATCCCAGCTTGCTAGGGCAACATTACCAATACATACGCCCAGGCCCCTGACTTGGTTCAAGGTAACTCCTTTCCATGGTGTATCCCACCTACACTGGGTTGGATTGCTGTCTGATGAATGGTCAAAGGAAACATCAAGGGCAATGCCCTCGTAAAAAGGGGGATAGACGTCATAACATAACCAACAGGAATTCATGAGATCTGGGTTTGACTGATTTAGCGACCAAAAGGTGGCATCTAACACGCTAAAAAATGACTTGTCGGGTAACTGGTGAGAGTTCATGTTAGGTTGGCTTGAGGGAACTATCTGCTTGGTTAGTAAGGGATCGGCTGGGGTGAGCATGGCAGTCTGCAAGTTTTCTTTTCTTTGCTGTCTATCGCTTTTGATCACGACGTTGGGGCCAATTGCTGTTCCGCTTTTTACTTCCTGTTTTTTAATAAAAAACAGTCCCCCCCTATCTGTGCCGGGTTGCCAGTATCTAACGCCCCAAGTTTTGCCGATGGTCCGTCCTAGGTCGTTTTCATTGGTTACGTTTAAGAAAATATATTGGCAGTCACATTTCCCTCGGCATACTGTCCTTCCCATCCCACTTGGTCTCCTAGGGGTGCAGCCTATTGGTCCCCAACTGGCCTTAAGAAACGGGTCTGGTTTCGCTACCTTCCAGCCAGATGCGATGGTTTCACAGCCCCAGCGAGAACAGTAATACTGATAAGGGACGTTACAGTAAGATTTGCCGGGGTTAGAGCTGGGACACATATAGTACATTATAGTGTTCGAACAGGGGGTTGAGAGGATTAGATCACAGAGATATACTTGAAAACTAGGGGATCCCGCGGTAACTATCCTTTGCAGTATCTTTTGGTCTTCCCATCTTGCCAGTACCCATTCCCACGGCTGATGTTCATACAAGCCGCTAGACGGCGTTATGAACCCCAAAATTGAGATCACACAAAAACATCTCAGCCCCGCCTTGCGGGAGCTGTTTCGCCGTTGTCTGGACTCCGCCGGTGCAGAGCTCTCAGATGCGGACAGGCCGCTTGTCGACTCGTCATCTTCTCTTGACACCAGGGTATACTGGTTACGGGGGTGTCCGATGATCCGGTCCTGCAGATAAAAACTCACAGTTTTCATTAGTTTTATTCTGGAGGTCTGGTTTGATAGATTTAAGTGGACACCATTTGATTCTGCTATCTTTTCTGACCGCAGCATACCCTCGCCCTGTCAGAACTAATTTCCACCCTTGTTCCCACTCTCCTAGCTCATTTCTGATCATGACGTACGGGCCTTCTTCTAGCGCTCGAGTGGCCCAGTGCTTCTGGGCAGGGCTATTCACCTCGTCTCCCCTGGAGAACTGGTTTAAAGCTAACAGGGCTGTTGCTAATAAGCGTGCCTGGTCCCTTGAGGGAATGACGTTGGTAAAACCTTCTGGTTTTGCTAATACCTCTAATTTAGATTTCAGAGTTTGATTTGCCCGTTCGACTATGGCTTGTCCTGTACTATTATACGGGATACCGTGTATCAGAGTAATACCCCATTTCAGAGCGAATGCCTGGACTGATTTAGACACAAAATTCGGGCCGTTGTCCGTTTTGATTTGATTAGGGATGCCAAGCCACGCCATGGCTGTTAGCCAATGTTGGATGGTTGCCTTAGCGTCGGTCTTAAGGTGTTGGGTCGCTACGATCACCCCGCTATATGTGTCTACAGTTACTGCTAGCCATGCTCGAGGTTTTAGCAATTGGCAGAGCGTAAAATCTGTCTGCCACACCTCGGAGGCTTTAAGACCTCTGGGGTTGACTCCGCTAGACCACAATGGTGCTTTTTGACAGTGGGGACATGTAGCTACTATATGCTTCGCGTCAGTGGCCGAGATCCCACATCTCTTTGCTAACGCTTTAGCTCCAGTGTGGAGGGACTCATGTAATTGGTGGGCATCTTTCAGTGTCCACACCCCTTTTGCAGCGGCATCTGCTTTGTCGTTGCCGATTTGGAAGAACCCTTTGATTGGGTTATGGCTATTGACATGGATAACCGATACAGTGCCCTTTCGGGAAAAAAGTGCTTCTTCTAGCATCAGAGCTATTGTGGATGTTGACACGCCGGGCCCTGACATGGCTAAGCAAATCTTGGCCACAAACATTGGATCAGTTACTATGTTGAGATGTTCTGTTGGGAACAGACCGCATGCCAGCACTACAGCTGCTGCTTCCAGCTGTTGGACGGAGATCGCACGATCGGTCATTTTGACACAGTGCCATTCTCCTCCCGACTGCCATACTGCTGCCGTGGTTGAGGTCGCTGAGGATGCGTCTGTGAAGACCGTTGGTCCCTGTTGGGGCCGGTCCGTGATTTTCCGCGGGAGGTCGACGTCGACAATAGCTAGCATTTGAGTCCAGGGGGGCTTTGTGGCATACCGGACTTCCCCCCCAAATCCGGTGAGGGCTATAGCTAGATATTCTGACATTGCCACTGATTGTGTTGGGAGCTGTTTGCGAAAGGGTAGGTATATTCTGGCTGGCTCAATGCCCAGATGTCTTAGGGCAAGTTTCCTGCCTTTCATGATGAGGTTACCAAGGCACTCGACTCCTGGAGAGAAAGCGCGTGACGTTTTTCCCAGGACTACCCATTGTATTGGCTGAGCTTTTTCAGGAGGGCCTTGGGCCAGCGCTCCTACTCCCCCCCCTACCGTGAAGTGCACATACAGGTAGAGTGGCATAGCTGGGTTCCACCTGGCGAGCGTGTTTGATGACACCTGTTGTTCGATAAAGTCGAGAGAGTTTACTGCCTCTGTCGTCAGAGTTTTTTGTTCCCATGGGTGTTTCCCTTTCAAGAGATCGTACAGGGGGGCCATGATTTCGGGAGGGATCAGGACAACATTGCGGAGCCATTGCAAAGACACCACTAACTGCTGCATATCATGGAGTGTTTTAACGGTTCGACGGATTTTTATTTGAGGAGGTGTTATATAAGTACTTGTGATTCCCATTCCCAAGAAACTGACACAGGGTCCTCTTTTGATTTTTGCACTCGCGATTTCAAACCCGTTTGTCTCGAGGGTTTCTGAAATTATTGTCACCAGGTGGTCTACCTGATTGCCTGATGGTGCGGCAATCAGGATATCATCCATATATTGAATGATAGTCGCAGTCGGGTCACTGCGCCGTACCGGTGCCAGTGCTCGATCTACTGTGATTTGACAGATAGTGGGTGAATTGATCATTCCTTGGGGCAGCACTTTCCACTGGAAGCGCAAGTTAGGGCGTTGGCTGTTTGGAAACACTACAGAAAAAGCAAACCGCTCTTTGTCCGCCTCATGCAGAGGTATTGAGAAAAAACAATCTTTAATATCAAGGACAGCACAAGGTTGTCCCTCCGGAACCATGGAGTTCATGGGCAACAGTGTTTGAACGGGACCCATTGGTTGGATTTTTTTGTTTACCTCGCGCAGGTCGTGGGGGAGACGAAACCCCTCGCCTGCTCGTTTGGGTATTACAAAGACTGGGGTGTTCAATGGACTAGTGGAAGGCTCTATATGACCTCGTTGCAGTTCGCGGTCAACTAACTCAAGAAGGGCATCCATTCGAGGCTTTGACAGGGGCCACTGCTCAACCCAGACTGGGTCGGACGATTTCCATGTCAGTCTGATCGGCGGAAGTGGGTGTACGGCAGTGGCCCTTACTGTAAATTTGTCACTCTGGCTTTTAATAAGGCTAGGGCATCCCTTCCCAACAGGGGTGGGACTCCTGACATGACGTATGGAAAGAGGGTAATGGTCTTTTCTGGTCCCTTTTCTGTGTGGAGCGTGATTGCAACCAAGTGAGCACTTTTCCGAGCTCGGGTTAATCCCCCGACTCCGCCCACCGTGGAGGCATCTTCCAATTTCCAAGGTGGGGGCCAGCTCGTTTCAGGAATGACTGTAACATCTGCTCCGGTGTCAATTAAAAAGGGGATACTGATGGTGGTACCATTTATGGAATTATGGAGGGAACAAATCCCCCACACCACTGGCAGGTTGTCACACCTTACTGCCAGGGCCACCCAGGGGTCTCGCCCCCACCAGGCGGTCCCTGCTGTCCCTGGGACGGAGTTGGCTGGGCCATAAAGTTGGTTGCTTCCTGCGGGGGCAACGGGTTCGGGAGTGACCCCCCCTGTCTGGGGTTGGTGTAATGGGGCCGCCTGACATCCCAAGTGGGAGAGGGCTGTGTGCGGCCCAGGGGCCCCCTCCCCTTCCCGTTTCCCTGCTTTTTAAGTCTGCATTCCTTCGCGAGGTGCCCTCTCTTTCCACAGGCCCAACATGGTCCTTTAGATCGGTTTTGCGGGAGGAGTGCCATTGGCGGGTCTCCTGACTGGGGGCAATTAATCATCGCATGGCCTGGTTGGCCACATTTGGGGCATATCATCACATTAGCCAGTGCACGAACGGCCACTTGGATTGGGGCTAGGTGTTCCTCGCTCACTACATGTTTAATCATGTCTGCGAGACTTGACCCAGGTGGCAGCGATCGCAGGATTTCCTTGGTTTTTAGATTAGACTGTTGCCGCAAACAGTCTGCGACAACTGAGCCTTTTGCCTCTGGGGGCAGGGTCGAGGAATCGACTGCTGCTTGGAGGCGATCTACAAACTGTGTAAAACTCTCACTTTCTTTTTGTTGTATTGTGGACCATGGCGATGGCTTGGCAATAACTCTAGAGGTTGTGCGAATAGCCTCTCTAGCCACACGGGTGGTTGCCATAACTTCATGGGCCCGCAGGCCCTGGGCTTGTGCTTGGGGGGTAATCATTGTTGGGTCTGTACCCATCAACCGCTGTAGACTGGAGCCGTGTAGCGGATGATCCGCTCCGGTTACTCGGGCTAACTGCCTCGCACAGTTCTCTTCCCATTCTTGTTTAAACACAATCATCCCTGCCCTGTCAAAAATCAACCTACAGGTCTGTTTTATATCGAACGGGAGCAAATCATCTCCCCCAAAAACTCCATCTATGAGGGTGGAGACCATGGCCGAATTGAGTCCTTTGTCTGCGATTGCTTTAACAATCGCTTGTATATCCTTAGGGTTTAAGGGCGAATGAACCCTCTGTCCCCCGTCCGTCACTCGGACCGGGAATGCTAGTGTGTCTGTTGGGGCCCAATCGGCACATGCAATTTGTATTTTTCTCCAATCAGTGAGAGTAAATTCTGTCCTCTTATGTTTTTCTTTTTCCGTGAGTGGTGATATTTTGGTCTTTGTATTTGCAAGCCAAGTCTCCCAAGCAGAGTCTGAGTCGGAGTCAGAGTCCGACTGACTGCTCTCTTCCGGGTGTTGGTGGTATGTGGTCGGGCTTCAGCCCCTCCCCTTTCTTGTGTAATTGGGCGGTTCTTTCCCTTTTTGCCCGCCCTGCCTTCCGCCTGGGGAGGCGCCTGCCTTATAAGGACGGTTTTGGGGAGGGTCATTCTGATTAGCTTTCCGCCCCTCGCTCGTGATCTTTTCCCTTTTTTGGTCATGCCAATCACTCTTTTCCTTCCCATTCTCCTCCCCCTCCCCTCTGTGTGCGCTTGTTAACTCTAGCGCTCCCTCCCTGCTCCTGCCGGGGGTGGTCTCGCCCCGCCCTTCTTCTTGCTGCTCGGCGACATCTTGGGGCACATATGGTGGTGGTTCAATCCGTGTATTTTCAGCCTCGGCTTTCGCCTCAGCACCCCTGGCCTCTGCCGCCAGTTTGCCCCAAAAGGAGTTCGCCGAGGAGTCTGTGGGCGAGCTGAAGATGTTAGAGTCTTTCGGACGCTGAGTGGGCGCGTCACTTTTCTGTCGGCTTTGAGGGTCCACGGAACCCTCCTCAGCCGGGGGGCGTGAGGTTTGCGTAGCCGCCCCAATTCCC
This sequence comes from Falco punctatus, assembly GCF_963210335.1. Classification (NCBI taxonomy): domain Eukaryota; kingdom Metazoa; phylum Chordata; class Aves; order Falconiformes; family Falconidae; genus Falco; species Falco punctatus. Next base: position 98,757 of record NW_027660331.1, read on the forward strand.
ACCCGCGGGGTGGTTAACAGACAATCCCTGGCAGCTTTCCAGGTCTCCTGGTCGTGTCTAGCTTTTTGGAGAGCCTGGACGACTTTCCCCCACGCTTTCAGATTTTTCCCACTACCAGTAGACATCGTTTCATCGCATAAAGCGCGGGAACATTTGTCCCACACATCTGGGTGGAGTATATCCACCGGCTGGTCAATGACCCCCAGCTCCAAAAGTCTCGCAACTGCGAGAGTAAAATCTTTGGGCTTACAGTCAATACCGCACTGCTTATGCAGCTGTAATACGACCTTCGCAAGAGCTTCCATCCTCTTGGCTGGTCCGGGAGCGTCCTCCCCGCCGGGCTGGTCCTGCCGCTCCGGCCGCCGTTCACCCGACTCCAGGTGATTTTCCCGGGTTTCAGCACCACTTGTTGCCTTTTCAGGCACGCGGTGACCTGGTTCAGGAACGGCACGGCGGCCGACCCCTGGCCGCGCAGTCCATCAGCTCACAGACACCAATGTGGTGGATGGCAAATGGCGTTTATTGCTGAACGACGTGACACTATATAGCCTAGGTTTACAATGTCACTTCCGTCTGCTTACATCATAATTTAAAAGCTGTTGGCTATCTGGAGGGGGGCCCTGTGTTTCCGTACAGCGCGAGATCTTCCGGCCGCCAGGCCCTACCTAGCAACAGTCACTGTCTGACATGAACTTTGAGGAACAGGCAGGCCCCTCAGAATCCTCAAAACACATACATAAATTAACAGCTGGACATTACTAATACTCTTCAATCTAGATAGCAACTAAAAGAGAAACTGTAGAAGAATGGCTGCAGAAGCGTGGCCTTAGAATCTCTGAAGATCTGCACAATCCAGGCCTGGTATTAGAATAGGCCTGTAATCAGAACTGTGCTGAAGTTGCTGTGCTGAAGTTAACAAGAAAGGTAGCCTTGAGCTATTCTTGAATCCTGAGACCAAGTAATTATGTTGTGCCAACAGGCCGTGGCTGTAACAAGCTACAGCTGCTGGGAAAGCAGGTGCAGGGCCAAGAAAGAGAGGGAGCGGTATGGGAAAATAGGGAGTAACAAACTACAAGGCTGAAGCACAGCAACACAATTAGCTACATGGATAGAATGCTTATTTTAGTCATGATAATTAGGGGTGTGAGAGCCACACGCATTTAGAGACTACTAACCAATTCTATTTCTGCTTTACGAATATGCATGTGTATCGGTTCTGTACAAGTAGTGTTAGAAACTAATAAAGTTGAGCAAGATGCATAACTCATATTGAGCGTCTTCTTGACTCCGGCGAACCCTTCTTCCAACAAGAAACTATTTTTTCCCCTCTGTAGAAGCTTCATATAAATCCAACCCCAACCACTTCACTTGTCTGCATCTTCATTTCTCAGCCCTCGTGTATTGGACGGTTCCTGCTTTTATACCATTCTCATTCATGTCATCAGTGCAATACTTATATAAAACCCATCAAATACAAAAACTATTCTATAGGGCATATGTCTTAGGGTTAAGACTTAAGGTTAAATCTTAAGGTTTAAGTCTTAGGGATAAGTCTTAGGGTTGAGTTTTAGGGTGAAGTCCTAGGGTTAAGTTTTAAGGTTAAGACAGGGTTAAGTCTTAGGGTTATGTCTTAAGGTTAAAGTCTTAAGATTAAATATCAGGGTTAAGTCTTAGGGTAAAGTCTCAAGTATAAGGCTCAATGTTAAGCCTCAGGGATATGTCTTAAGGTTCAGTCTTAGAGTTAAGTCTTAAGTCTTAGGGTTAAGACTCAGGGTTATGTCTTAGGGTTAAGTCTTAGGGATAAGTATTAAGTTTAATTCTTAGGGTTCAGTCTTAGGGTTAAGTTTTAAGGTTAAGTCTTAGGGTTAAGTATTAAATTTAAATCTTAGGGTTAATTCTTAGGGTTAAGTCTTAAGTATAAGTCTTAGGGTTAAGTCTTAAAGTTAAGACTTAAGTCTTAGAGTTATGTCTTAGGGTTAAGTCTTAAGGATAAGACTTATAGTTAAGTCTTTAAGGTTATGTCTTAGCGTTAAGTCTTAGGGTGTTGTCTTAAGGTTAAGTATTAATATTAAGTCTTAGGGTTAAAGTCTTAAGATTTAATCTCAGAGTTAAGTCTTATGGTTAAGTCATAAGTTTAAGTCTTAATTTTAAGTCTTAGGGATAAATCTCTAGGGTTAAGTCTCAAGGTTAATCTCAGGGTTAAGAATAAGGGTTAAGTTTTAAGTCTTAGGGTTTAGTCTTAGGGTTCAGTCTTAGGGTTTAGTCTTAGGGTTTAGTCTCACGGTTAAGTCTCAGGGTTAAATCTCAGGTTTAAGTCTTTTAGGGTTGGGTTGGGGTTAGGGTTAGGGTTAGGGTTGGGGTTAGGGTTAGGGTTAGGGTTAGGGTTAGGGTTAGGGTTAGGGTTGGGTTAGGGTTAGGGTTAGGGTTAGGGTTAGGGTTAGGGTTAGGGTTAGGGTTAGGGTTAGGGTTAGGGTTAGGGTTAGGGTTAGGGTTAGGGTTAGGGTTAGGGTTAGGGTTAGGGTTAGGGTTAGGGTTAGGGTTAGGGTTAGGGTTAGGGTTAGGGTTAGGGTTAGGGTTAGGGTTAGGGTTAGGGTTAGGGTTAGGGTTAGGGTTAGGGTTAGGGTTAGGGTTAGGGTTAGGGTTAGGGTTAGGGTTAGGGTTAGGGTTAGGGTTAGGGTTAGGGTTAGGGTTAGGGTTAGGGTTAGGGTTAGGGTTAGGGTTAGGGTTAGGGTTAGGGTTAGGGTTAGGGTTAGGGTTAGGGTTAGGGTTAGGGTTAGGGTTAGGGTTAGGGTTAGGGTTAGGGTTAGGGTTAGGGTTAGGGTTAGGGTTAGGGTTAGGGTTAGGGTTAGGGTTAGGGTTAGGGTTAGGGTTAGGGTTAGGGTTAGGGTTAGGGTTAGGGTTAGGGTTAGGGTTAGGGTTAGGGTTAGGGTTAGGGTTAGGGTTAGGGTTAGGGTTAGGGTTAGGGTTAGGGTTAGGGTTAGGGTTAGGGTTAGGGTTAGGGTTAGGGTTAGGGTTAGGGTTAGGGTTAGGGTTAGGGTTAGGGTTAGGGTTAGGGTTAGGGTTAGGGTTAGGGTTAGGGTTAGGGTTAGGGTTAGGGTTAGGGTTAGGGTTAGGGTTAGGGTTAGGGTTAGGGTTAGGGTTAGGGTTAGGGTTAGGGTTAGGGTTAGGGTTAGGGTTAGGGTTAGGGTTAGGGTTAGGGTTAGGGTTAGGGTTAGGGTTAGGGTTAGGGTTAGGGTTAGGGTTAGGGTTAGGGTTAGGGTTAGGGTTAGGGTTAGGGTTAGGGTTAGGGTTAGGGTTAGGGTTAGGGTTAGGGTTAGGGTTAGGGTTAGGGTTAGGGTTAGGGTTAGGGTTAGGGTTAGGGTTAGGGTTAGGGTTAGGGTTAGGGTTAGGGTTAGGTTAGGGTTAGGGTTAGGGTTAGGGTTAGGGTTAGGGTTAGGGTTAGGGTTAGGGTTAGGGTTAGGGTTAGGGTTAGGGTTAGGGTTAGGGTTAGGGTTAGGGTTAGGGTTAGGGTTAGGGTTAGGGTTAGGGTTAGGGTTAGGGTTAGGGTTAGGGTTAGGGTTAGGGTTAGGGTTAGGGTTAGGGTTAGGGTTAGGGTTAGGGTTAGGGTTAGGGTTAGGGTTAGGGTTAGGGTTAGGGTTAGGGTTAGGGTTAGGGTTAGGGTTAGGGTTAGGGTTAGGGTTAGGGTTAGGGTTAGGGTTAGGGTTAGGGTTAGGGTTAGGGTTAGGGTTAGGGTTAGGGTTAGGGTTAGGGTTAGGGTTAGGGTTAGGGTTAGGGTTAGGGTTAGGGTTAGGGTTAGGGTTAGGGTTAGGGTTAGGGTTAGGGTTAGGGTTAGGGTTAGGGTTAGGGTTAGGTTAGGGTTAGGGTTAGGGTTAGGGTTAGGGTTAGGGTTAGGGTTAGGGTTAGGGTTAGGGTTAGGGTTAGGGTTAGGGTTAGGGTTAGGGTTAGGGTTAGGGTTAGGGTTAGGGTTAGGGTTAGGGTTAGGGTTAGGGTTAGGGTTAGGGTTAGGGTTAGGGTTAGGGTTAGGGTTAGGGTTAGGGTTAGGGTTAGGGTTAGGGTTAGGGTTAGGGTTAGGGTTAGGGTTAGGGTTAGGGTTAGGGTTAGGGTTAGGGTTAGGGTTAGGGTTAGGGTTAGGGTTAGGGTTAGGGTTAGGGTTAGGGTTAGGGTTAGGGTTAGGGTTAGGGTTAGGGTTAGGGTTAGGGTTAGGGTTAGGGTTAGGGTTAGGGTTAGGGTTAGGGTTAGGGTTAGGGTTAGGGTTAGGGTTAGGTTAGGGTTAGGGTTAGGGTTAGGGTTAGGGTTAGGGTTAGGGTTAGGGTTAGGGTTAGGGTTAGGGTTAGGGTTAGGGTTAGGGTTAGGGTTAGGGTTAGGGTTAGGGTTAGGGTTAGGGTTAGGGTTAGGGTTAGGGTTAGGGTTAGGGTTAGGGTTAGGGTTAGGGTTAGGGTTAGGGTTAGGGTTAGGGTTAGGGTTAGGGTTAGGGTTAGGGTTAGGGTTAGGGTTAGGGTTAGGGTTAGGGTTAGGGTTAGGGTTAGGGTTAGGGTTAGGGTTAGGGTTAGGGTTAGGGTTAGGGTTAGGGTTAGGGTTAGGGTTAGGGTTAGGGTTAGGGTTAGGGTTAGGGTTAGGGTTAGGGTTAGGGTTAGGGTTAGGGTTAGGGTTAGGGTTAGGGTTAGGGTTAGGGTTAGGGTTAGGGTTAGGGTTAGGGTTAGGGTTAGGGTTAGGGTTAGGGTTAGGGTTAGGGTTAGGGTTAGGGTTAGGGTTAGGGTTAGGGTTAGGGTTAGGGTTAGGGTTAGGGTTAGGGTTAGGGTTAGGGTTAGGGTTAGGGTTAGGGTTAGGGTTAGGGTTAGGGTTAGGGTTAGGGTTAGGGTTAGGGTTAGGGTTAGGGTTAGGGTTAGGGTTAGGGTTAGGGTTAGGGTTAGGGTTAGGGTTAGGGTTAGGGTTAGGGTTAGGGTTAGGGTTAGGGTTAGGGTTAGGGTTAGGGTTAGGGTTAGGGTTAGGGTTAGGGTTAGGGTTAGGGTTAGGGTTAGGGTTAGGGTTAGGGTTAGGGTTAGGGTTAGGGTTAGGGTTAGGGTTAGGGTTAGGGTTAGGGTTAGGGTTAGGGTTAGGGTTAGGGTTAGGGTTAGGGTTAGGGTTAGGGTTAGGGTTAGGGTTAGGGTTAGGGTTAGGGTTAGGGTTAGGGTTAGGGTTAGGGTTAGGGTTAGGGTTAGGGTTAGGGTTAGGGTTAGGGTTAGGGTTAGGGTTAGGGTTAGGGTTAGGGTTAGGGTTAGGGTTAGGGTTAGGGTTAGGGTTAGGGTTAGGGTTAGGGTTAGGGTTAGGGTTAGGGTTAGGGTTAGGGTTAGGGTTAGGGTTAGGGTTAGGGTTAGGGTTAGGGTTAGGGTTAGGGTTAGGGTTAGGGTTAGGGTTAGGGTTAGGGTTAGGGTTAGGGTTAGGGTTAGGGTTAGGGTTAGGGTTAGGGTTAGGGTTAGGGTTAGGGTTAGGGTTAGGGTTAGGGTTAGGGTTAGGGTTAGGGTTAGGGTTAGGGTTAGGGTTAGGGTTAGGGTTAGGGTTAGGGTTAGGGTTAGGGTTAGGGTTAGGGTTAGGGTTAGGGTTAGGGTTAGGGTTAGGGTTAGGGTTAGGGTTAGGGTTAGGGTTAGGGTTAGGGTTAGGGTTAGGGTTAGGGTTAGGGTTAGGGTTAGGGTTAGGGTTAGGGTTAGGGTTAGGGTTAGGGTTAGGGTTAGGGTTAGGGTTAGGGTTAGGGTTAGGGTTAGGGTTAGGGTTAGGGTTAGGGTTAGGGTTAGGGTTAGGGTTAGGGTTAGGGTTAGGGTTAGGGTTAGGGTTAGGGTTAGGGTTAGGGTTAGGGTTAGGGTTAGGGTTAGGGTTAGGGTTAGGGTTAGGGTTAGGGTTAGGGTTAGGGTTAGGGTTAGGGTTAGGGTTAGGGTTAGGGTTAGGGTTAGGGTTAGGGTTAGGGTTAGGGTTAGGGTTAGGGTTAGGGTTAGGGTTAGGGTTAGGGTTAGGGTTAGGGTTAGGGTTAGGGTTAGGGTTAGGGTTAGGGTTAGGGTTAGGGTTAGGGTTAGGGTTAGGGTTAGGGTTAGGGTTAGGGTTAGGGTTAGGGTTAGGGTTAGGGTTAGGGTTAGGGTTAGGGTTAGGGTTAGGGTTAGGGTTAGGGTTAGGGTTAGGGTTAGGGTTAGGGTTAGGGTTAGGGTTAGGGTTAGGGTTAGGGTTAGGGTTAGGGTTAGGGTTAGGGTTAGGGTTAGGGTTAGGGTTAGGGTTAGGGTTAGGGTTAGGGTTAGGGTTAGGGTTAGGGTTAGGGTTAGGGTTAGGGTTAGGGTTAGGGTTAGGGTTAGGGTTAGGGTTAGGGTTAGGGTTAGGGTTAGGGTTAGGGTTAGGGTTAGGGTTAGGGTTAGGGTTAGGGTTAGGGTTAGGGTTAGGGTTAGGGTTAGGGTTAGGGTTAGGGTTAGGGTTAGGGTTAGGGTTAGGGTTAGGGTTAGGGTTAGGGTTAGGGTTAGGGTTAGGGTTAGGGTTAGGGTTAGGGTTAGGGTTAGGGTTAGGGTTAGGGTTAGGGTTAGGGTTAGGGTTAGGGTTAGGGTTAGGGTTAGGGTTAGGGTTAGGGTTAGGGTTAGGTTAGGGTTAGGGTTAGGGTTAGGGTTAGGGTTAGGGTTAGGGTTAGGGTTAGGGTTAGGGTTAGGGTTAGGTTAGGGTTAGGGTTAGGGTTAGGGTTAGGGTTAGGGTTAGGTTAGGGTTAGGGTTAGGGTTAGGGTTAGGGTTAGGGTTAGGGTTAGGGTTAGGGTTAGGGTTAGGGTTAGGGTTAGGGTTAGGGTTAGGGTTAGGGTTAGGGTTAGGGTTAGGGTTAGGGTTAGGGTTAGGGTTAGGGTTAGGGTTAGGGTTAGGGTTAGGGTTAGGGTTAGGGTTAGGGTTAGGGTTAGGGTTAGGGTTAGGGTTAGGGTTAGGGTTAGGGTTAGGGTTAGGGTTAGGGTTAGGGTTAGGGTTAGGGTTAGGGTTAGGGTTAGGGTTAGGGTTAGGGTTAGGGTTAGGGTTAGGGTTAGGGTTAGGGTTAGGGTTAGGGTTAGGGTTAGGGTTAGGGTTAGGGTTAGGGTTAGGGTTAGGGTTAGGGTTAGGGTTAGGGTTAGGGTTAGGGTTAGGGTTAGGGTTAGGGTTAGGGTTAGGGTTAGGGTTAGGGTTAGGGTTAGGGTTAGGGTTAGGGTTAGGGTTAGGGTTAGGGTTAGGGTTAGGGTTAGGGTTAGGGTTAGGGTTAGGGTTAGGGTTAGGGTTAGGGTTAGGTTAGGGTTAGGGTTAGGGTTAGGGTTAGGGTTAGGGTTAGGGTTAGGGTTAGGGTTAGGGTTAGGGTTAGGGTTAGGGTTAGGGTTAGGGTTAGGGTTAGGGTTAGGGTTAGGGTTAGGGTTAGGGTTAGGGTTAGGGTTAGGGTTAGGGTTAGGGTTAGGGTTAGGGTTAGGGTTAGGGTTAGGGTTAGGGTTAGGGTTAGGGTTAGGGTTAGGGTTAGGGTTAGGGTTAGGGTTAGGGTTAGGGTTAGGGTTAGGGTTAGGGTTAGGGTTAGGTTAGGGTTAGGGTTAGGGTTAGGGTTAGGGTTAGGGTTAGGGTTAGGGTTAGGGTTAGGGTTAGGGTTAGGGTTAGGGTTAGGGTTAGGGTTAGGGTTAGGGTTAGGGTTAGGGTTAGGGTTAGGGTTAGGGTTAGGGTTAGGGTTAGGGTTAGGGTTAGGGTTAGGGTTAGGGTTAGGGTTAGGGTTAGGGTTAGGGTTAGGGTTAGGGTTAGGGTTAGGGTTAGGGTTAGGGTTAGGGTTAGGGTTAGGGTTAGGGTTAGGGTTAGGGTTAGGGTTAGGGTTAGGGTTAGGGTTAGGGTTAGGGTTAGGGTTAGGGTTAGGGTTAGGGTTAGGGTTAGGTTAGGGTTAGGGTTAGGGTTAGGGTTAGGGTTAGGGTTAGGGTTAGGGTTAGGGTTAGGGTTAGGGTTAGGGTTAGGGTTAGGGTTAGGGTTAGGTTAGGGTTAGGGTTAGGGTTAGGGTTAGGGTTAGGGTTAGGGTTAGGGTTAGGGTTAGGGTTAGGGTTAGGGTTAGGGTTAGGGTTAGGGTTAGGGTTAGGGTTAGGGTTAGGGTTAGGGTTAGGGTTAGGGTTAGGGTTAGGGTTAGGGTTAGGGTTAGGGTTAGGGTTAGGGTTAGGGTTAGGGTTAGGGTTAGGGTTAGGGTTAGGGTTAGGGTTAGGGTTAGGGTTAGGGTTAGGGTTAGGGTTAGGGTTAGGGTTAGGGTTAGGGTTAGGTTAGGGTTAGGTTAGGGTTAGGGTTAGGGTTAGGGTTAGGGTTAGGGTTAGGGTTAGGGTTAGGGTTAGGGTTAGGGTTAGGGTTAGGGTTAGGGTTAGGGTTAGGGTTAGGGTTAGGGTTAGGGTTAGGGTTAGGGTTAGGGTTAGGGTTAGGGTTAGGGTTAGGGTTAGGGTTAGGGTTAGGGTTAGGGTTAGGGTTAGGGTTAGGGTTAGGGTTAGGGTTAGGGTTAGGGTTAGGGTTAGGGTTAGGGTTAGGGTTAGGGTTAGGGTTAGGGTTAGGGTTAGGGTTAGGGTTAGGGTTAGGGTTAGGGTTAGGGTTAGGGTTAGGGTTAGGGTTAGGGTTAGGGTTAGGGTTAGGGTTAGGGTTAGGGTTAGGGTTAGGGTTAGGGTTAGGGTTAGGGTTAGGGTTAGGGTTAGGGTTAGGGTTAGGGTTAGGGTTAGGGTTAGGGTTAGGGTTAGGGTTAGGGTTAGGGTTAGGGTTAGGGTTAGGTTAGGGTTAGGGTTAGGGTT